>NC_052484.1:18131897-18314704 GCF_009730915.1 Dioscorea cayenensis subsp. rotundata
AGAAGTAAAGAGAAAAGGGTCCTCCTAACTATGTCTTCTCTCATCCTTTGAATATATATATATATATATATATATTTTTTTTTCGGTTGGGGCCAAGCACCCCTCCTTCCTTCCACACAGGTGTGGAGTTAATTCCTCTACAAACCTGTATTATTACTTTGCATGAATTTATCTTTTCAGTAGGACACACTATTTTACGTAGAATCTGTATCAATAAATCAAAACATTATTAACTAATAAAATATTTATAAAAGCAACAATCAAAACTCTCCAAAATATGCAGAAATTTTCTAAGAATATTTTTTGAAATCAATCTAAGTAATTTCACATATTATACGATTTATTATTTTTTTAATTGATTTAAAAATATATTTGAATAAAATAAAAAAAAGTCATTGTGAGCACCAAACCTTTCCTTGAAAAAGCGTTTGTTAATTCTCTCAAGCAATCAAATAATTCATGAAATTATACAATCCTTTTCCAACAAATTCCAAATATTTTTTTAAACTATTAGATAATGTTTGATAATTATGATGATAAATCCAGCCAATGAATAATACATCAAAAAGGCAAAAAGAGAAAGAGAAACAACAAGAAGGAAACTTCAAATACATAATTCCAAGAAATCATTGATTCAAGAAAAAAAAAATCAATTCTCTATAAATAGCAAGATCAAAATTGAGCAAAAAACCAAAGCAATGGAGATTCTTAGTTGCTTCTCCAAACCAAAAGTAGATCAAAAGGAAACTCACATGCAACTTCCTCATTATCACTCTCAAGTAAACTCCAAATATTCCATACACCTTCATTACATCATATATATATATATTTATATCTCTATATATATATGCATCACAATATTGAAAGCTAAGAAATCACATACAAAGACATAGAGAAGTTGATCAATATTAATCCATCAATGGCCCCCTCATTTAGGCTCTCAAAACTCTCCAAGAGGTTCTCAAACAAGAGTAGAAGCACATCGAAAACTCGAGAATACGAAGAAGCATTTCGCCTTTTCGATGCCAATGGAGATGGGAAGATCTCTAGTGAGGAGTTGAAGCTTTTCCTTACATGCAATGGGGAAGATGTGTCATTGGCAGGAGCTCAAGCAGCCATGAAGGACTTTGATTTCGACGGCGATGGGTTCTTGGATTATGAAGAGTTCTTGAACATGGTCAAGATGGGTAATGGAGGTGGTGATGATGATGATGATGGAGATGAAGACTTGAAGAAGGCTTTTGAGATGATGGAGGTGGAGAAGGGATCAGGGTGTATTACTGCATGTGGATTGAAGAGGATGATGAGGAGGATCGTCGGAGAGGAGAAGAGCGATGAGGAGTGTGCGGCGATGATTCGAGCTTTCGATCTTGATGGAAATGGTGTTCTTGATTACCATGAGTTTTTGAGGATGATGAGATGAAGAGCAGGGTTTAGGGTTTTGCACCCTTTTAGGATGTATGTATGAAGTGCTCTATAAATATATATATATATATATATATATATATATATATATATATCAGTGTATGAATGAAGTGCATGTGACTTGTTTTAAGTTTTATATAATATCAATAATGCATATGACTATCTACATATATATATAATGTTTCTCAATGAGATGGAAAATTTTAGAATATATATATATATTGTTTTTAATCCATTTTGTACTTGGGTTTTACGGGGAAGTATGTGAGAGTTGCACCGAGGATTTTAATATCTACCTCATTATTTATTAATTTCAAAAAATATAAATATTCGATCATAGCATCATAGCATCTTCCTTTTGTTTTCTTTGTTTTTTCTTTTTATTTATTTATTCTTAATTTTGCATCAATGTATTCTATTCTATTATAGTTACGGTGGTTATCATTAGAACTACAAATTATAATGTATGATAGCACAGGTATAATTTTAATGATAGTCATGTTCTCCAAAAGAAAAAAAGTGAAAACATTATAAAAAAATATTTTTTTACTTTGAACTATACTAAATTGTGGATTGATCTGGCTCCTCTATTTTAAGGGTTAAAATAAAGAAATTCATATAGTTTAAAAAGCCAAAACAAAAATATTTATTTTATTTTAGTAGTTAAAACAAATAATATTCTAATGTTTTTTAGATCTTTATTGGTTTTCTTAATATGAATTATTTAATGTGATTTTGCAATATTATGAGAGATAATAAGCATAACAAAAAATAAAAGAATAAGGAACTCTTGAGTGGAAATTGAAAAAAAAAACAACTTATTAGAAATACAAGAGAAGAGATATGAAGAAGAACCTTTAATAACATGACAAGAAATAGGAAGAAGATTAATTTTTTTCAAGTGGTGTTCGATTGATTATATATTAAATCATATTCAATTGATTGGTTCAAGGCTATTGACAAACAAGATTTGTTATATTATAAATTTTATAATTTATCCATAATCAGAACAATTCATGCAAGAAAAAACAATTATTGATTATTTTTTATTAATATTTTATTTAAAATTTAAAATTTTAAAAATAATTCATACTCAATGAGCAAAGGAGGAGTTTTGTTCTTTATGAATTATGACAACTTTAGCACACATTGTCACAATAATTAATTTTCTAGACTTTGATAGAAAATAATAATAATAATAATAATAATAATAATAATAATAATAATAATAATTTTTATGATCTTACCAAATATTTTAGTTCTTAAACACTAGTTTATTTTTATAAGTTAAATGCAAAAAAAAAGAGCACTATATTTGGGGATTTATTTGAATTTCTGTTTTTACTTTTTTTTTCTTATATTGCTTTATTTTCACATTTTTATGTTTATTCAAAAATGGTTTATTTTTTTATATTTAGAAATCCTTGTTTTGAGAGGGAAAAAAATTGGTAAGTTTGTGAGTATAAATTTTAGATTGCTTGCATAACATAATATTTAAATTTTGTATTCTTGCATTTTAATATTAAAATCAAATAACTAGAATTTTTCTACATATTTTTCTTTTAATTCAAACAAACAAACAAAAAATTCCTTGTGATGAAAATAGTGGGGAAAAAAACATACAAAAATTAATGCAAGAAAAAACAAATTTAATATTTAATATTTAAAATTAAAATAAAACTAAAAATTAATTTTTTTTTAAAAAAAATTAACCACTCTAAACCCTCTCTCTATCTCTCTCCATTGCTACAACCCTTTTTGCCTTCTAAAGCTTGGGAAGCAGTCCATTGATCTTTTCAATGGAGAATGATTTTGTCTGATCTCTGTTCTAGCTTCCCAAAATCTCATCTTTCTCCATCTCCAACCCTCAAATTCCTCTTCAACTATCAAAAGAAGCAATCTTTTGTCTTCAAAGTGGGTGTTTTTGTGTCTTGATCTTGGATTTGTGATCCATGAGAGCTGTTTTCCTTTCAAAATTACAAAATTTCTCCAGATATCAAAGATTTGGGTGTTGATCTTTAGTCTGTGAGGATGATTCAGTTGTTGTTCTTGGTGCTGTTCTTGGAGGGCGCTGTGGCACTGTTGATGATGGTGAAGATTGGGCCTCTGAGGGAGCTGACCATGAGAGGGCTGGATCAGCTCAAGGCCGGGAAGGGGCCGGCGACTGTGAAGACGCTGGCCTGCACCATGTCGGTCATCTTCTTGTCGAGTATCGCCAACATTCTGAAGATCCAGAACCGGGGAGCTAAGCTTGGGACTGTGACGCCCATGGATCAGGTCTTGTGGAGAACTCATCTTCTTGAGGCCTCTTTGATTGGTAAACTTCCCTAAAGATTCATTTTTGTTCTTTATTTATCTTTAGAAACTCTAGAGTTTGTATGTTTAGTAATGCAATAGATTTGTATGATTGAATGTTTGAATGGGACATGTGTAGCATTGATCTTGACTATCCAGCTCTCATTACTATATACATTGGGGAGCATGCAATGGATTTATTTATGTATGTTGACAGTTTTTTTTTTCTTAGCATTTTTCTAGTGTGATTCATGATGAATTGATTTGTCTTTTTAACAGAGAAATTCATGTTGGTCCTTTATTGATGTTAATTTAGAAAATTAAGAATTGCATGTTCTGATGATATAATAGATTTGTTTGATGGAATGTCAGAATGGAAAATGCGCCATATTGATTTTGACAGTGTACACTTGTAACCATAAATTTTGGGGAACAGGCAATGGATGTTTTACGTGCAGAAAATTCTTTTCAAGGCTTTTTTTTTTATGGGTTGATTCACGGTGAATGGTTTTTATTTTTGACCAAAGATTCATTTTTTTTCATTTGTTTTCCTCTGTTTGTTGTTTTAACTTGTTTTGCTTCTGTCAACCAGTAATTTAATCCTTCGACGAGTCTCTGCTGTCATATTGAGACATTCTAGTCAGTATGCACTGTGTTAATATATGATTAGTACCTAATTTAAAGTGATGTGCATACTCATGCTGTATTGAAGCTCAAAACACAGAACCACCATTGCCAAGCTTTCACCAAATCCCACTCTTCTATTGACAAGAGTTGTTGAGGATTAATTCTTCTACCCTTATGGAGGCATGGGACACCTTAGTTGCATGTCGGTTTGGACAATTAGACATATCCAACAAGGAGTTTTTATTTGTTCTTTGAGTGTATATCATATTTCTGTTGAATTACAGCCTGGATAGTTATTGAATTTTTTGATAATGTCAACTCACTATGAAAATTTTATGGTGAGTTATATCCATGTTACGATGAGCTATATATCATGTTATTTGCAGAGACAGGATTGTGTTATATCAAAATTTTTTGATTTGGTATGGGCTCAATCAAGATTTGATTCATTCAGTGTCGGCTTGTTTTTGCCTCCATGTGGTACAACTTACATCAAAATTTAAATTTCCCAATACGCATAACATGCAAGTACTCATCCTTAAGTGAATATACATACTCTACAACTAGATGAAGGTTGGAAAACACCATATGCAACATTTATGTTTCTTATTGAGATACATTTTTAATCATGTTAATAAATATCGTTCCACACTCTTTGTCTTTAATTGTTGTCGAGCATTAGGATATGTTTGTTTGTCGCTAAATTAAGTGAAGGTTGAGTTGTTGCCTCACTTAAGGTGTTTTCTTTAGGAAAGTGAGACACTTATGAAGTCAAATTTTTGACAAATTGCCATTTCTAATTTCTTAAAGGTTTTTAATAGTAATCAGGCTAGCACAAAAAGGGAAAAAGTGGGGAAGTCCATGAAGTGGTACGTAACACACTTTCTCATAACAAACAAGCATAGTGAAGTCAGCCTACTTCCTGACTTCTCCCTCTTAGTTCCCCCGAAACAATCAAGCCCGTGATATTTCATATTGTTCCTTTGAGAACTGTTTTTTTTTATTCCCTTTGTTAATGTATGTATGTGTATCATCTGCAGCAAAGTTCAAATTATCTTGAACAAAATTCACCTTAATATATATTTTTTCTTGACTTCCATATACCAATAGAGCTTGCTACTTCCTTATGTTCCTTCCTTTTATCTGTTGAAGTTCATGAATCTATCAGCTTCTTATTATATTTCAAATTCTGGTCGTATGTATCTTACATTTTGCACAAGCCAAGTTTTTAACTTGATTGCTTAAACTGCCATTTTGTGGAACTGTGTCATGTTATACAGGTTACAGTCTATTTCTTGCATTAGTGATTGATCGGTTGCACTACTACCTTAGGAAGCTGAGCAATCTGAAGAAAAAAGCCGGAGTTTCAAATGAGGAAGTTGAAAAGATTAAAAAAGAGCATCTTCATTGGAAAGAAAACGAAGAGAAAGCTTCCGTGGAAATAAAAAAAATGCAGGAAGAAATTGCAACCTTAACAGAGAAGCTACAGAAGACAAAGAGTGAATTCCAAGAGCAGGAGAAGCGGGCAACATCGGCTGAAGCCCATGTGGTGGCCCTCCAGAAACAATCTGAAGAACTGCTTCTAGAGTACGATCGCCTTTTGGAGGACAACCAGGTCCTTCAGGCCCAGGCTCTATCTTACAGAGGTTAAACATCTGATCATTTCAAGGCTTCTGCGTATCGAAGTGCAGGAACAAATCATGCTGTAATTGTTGTTTGATCCCTGCTGTGGGAGATGACCCTCAAGTTTAGGATTGATGCTTACTGTTGTATCGGTTTTGGTTATGTACGAAAAGTCAGTGCCTACTTGTGCCTCGTGTTTGATTAATTTATTTTAGTGCGCTGTGTGTTTTGGAATGTACACGGTAACGTTGTGTTTTTAGATGGCTCTCAAGTTTATATTCAATCAGAAGACGATATTTTGTTGAATGAAAAACAGAAATTCATCTTGTTTCATTAGACAAACCCAACAAACTAGCAGAAATCCTCTTGCTGTTTGATTGCAAGAAAGTACATGAATGATTGAATGATGATTTCATTCATATTCAGATATATGAGTTTATTCCATGAAACTCTTTTTTTTCTTTCTTTTTTAAGTTATTGTTTGTTAATAATAATGATGAGGACTTGTAAACCAATCAGTGACAAGAATATTTGTGTGGAAGGCATGGATTGGATGAAGAGAGAAAGCCAAATGTCATAATGTAATACAATGTCTGCAAGTGATTCCATTGTTTTGTTTCCACTAAGAAACAAAAAGCTTATGCAGCACATCACATCATCAGCACAACTAAAGCTACTTGTGTGTGGGAGATGAACCATTTGTTCTTCCAAATTGAATGAATTCAGAAATGGACAAGGAATTCTAACAGATATAAATTGGTTGATGATGGTTGCAAGAAGAAGGTGAGGCAGGAGTGTAATGCTTTCTTTGCTGCCACATACATTCACAAAGTTATCAAGTTTAGTGAGAAAATACAGAATACATAAAATGATTCTTGAGTAAAACAAATCATTGAAAAATGCAAGTGAAAGAATGGAAACAGAGAGTAATATATTATACTTCAATAGAGGGAACAGAAAAACAAATTCAACTATTTTTTTTTAATTTATTAAAATATATTTGAATTAAAACAAAAAAACTTGTTTTTGTTGTTGTATGAAAGATCATCTTTATAGAAATTTATATTTGCTAAAGAAGAAGTGATCAAAGAGGTGTTGTGCTCTATTGTGATTGGGAGAATGTGAGGCTGTGATGGGTGCCTTTATCTTGGCCATAATGAATTTTGACTCATCAATCAATTTTTCTCTATCATGGAAGCTTTGATGTTTTTATATTTAATGTTCTTTGTCATAGCATATAACTTGGGGAAGTGATAACTTGAGAAAAATATAATAATGCAAACTATTTATTTGTATTGTTTAACCGACCAATTCATCTATGAGATAAATTTCTAATGAGTTTTTGACACCTTTTTATTTTTTTTATTAAAAAAATTGGATAAACAACCTAAGTGTATTTAAAAATAAGAAAGCGATCATAAGGAAAAAAATACAAGAACAAAAACATAAAGTAGGAAAATATTAAGTTTTTTAAAAAATACATTTTTAAAAGAGATAGAGTGATGCAAAACTGTTTTAAATAGTTAAATGATTTTACAGTAGTAAAAAAAAAGGTGAGAAAGTATGATAGAGTTCTTAGAAAATGACAGATCGCAAGGATCATTTGTTTATAGTCACTCTATCAATGTAGATTAATTGGGTCCGCATTGAAAAATAGCTCTCACCAACTTTAGAATATGTGTACAAAAAAATCAAGGTCTCATTTGATGATTGTCGCAAAATCCCCCAATTTTAAGTTTCTTGAAACCCGGGGCTTTCTAAGAGACACATTTAATTATACAAAATAATTAACATATATAAATTATAATTAAATCGAGTCATAAAAAAATTAGTTCTTTTTAGTTTTTGCTTGATAAAATTCTAACAATTAAAATAACTTATTTTATGAATTTTTGAAGAAATTAAAGAATAACATGGAAGATTTAGAAAAAAACTACAAAAATATATCATTTAAAAATGTGTAAAAATTCTCAATAACAAGATGTCCCCACATCTTTAAATAGAAATCCTAAATAATATATATAAATATATAAATATTATTTTCAGAGAATTTATTTAACTTTTTTTATTATTATTTCCTTCTATCCCATGATGCATGAAGGATTGTTATATATATAAATATTCATATTTTTTTAAATGCATTTTTTAAATTGAAAGAAAGTGTTAAAATACACATGCTTGGACACGTGTCAACAAAACACGAGCATTTGAAGCCATCTTTGTGTGCAAACGGGTTGAAATCCGAGACCCGGATCCGAAAAAACAGACCGATTAAAACGCACCGGGAAACGGGATTCCTTGGGAACCGTAACAAATCTCCTTCTCACGTGTGACCCCATCCATAAACACGTGTGTCCATGGGCCCACCTTTTGCCACGTGTCATCATTCCTTGCTCTTTCTCGCTCTCTATACACCTTGCACCATGCCTACAAATATCACTGCATCTCTCAAGTCTCAGAAAAAGAAGTTCTTGTGCTTAAAATCAAATTTTTGTCACCATTGAACTTTGCATTCTTGTATGTTGCTGTTTTCCTGGAAAATATCATGTAATTCATCAAAGTTCTTGTATAGTTACTGATGAACTACATCATTCAAGGTTGGATTTTGATGATCAAGTTGTGTACATAAGGTAAGAAAACCTTTTTTGGGTTTGTATAAAACTTTCTTTTATGTTGTTACTTTTATTTGCAGATAACATGTTTGACAGAAAATCTAACAGAACATATATGATATATCCTTGTGAATTTTTTAGTTCTTTTGAAGTTATAGATGGGAAACATGTGCCATTTGTGGGTTTTCTTTATTTAGTAATACACATACTCATGAAAAGAATAACAATAAAAAGAAATCTTATTTTGTTAGCCATTAATGAGCATAGCATGCTGGAAAGCATATTCTTGATGTGTGGATGCCATGTTATAAAGCATATCTAACTTCAGTTCTTGCCATGTGAAGTGTTGATAGAGGAATCCATCAAGCATTTTGCTTGGAGTGGTAAGTTATCTTATATGTAAATTCAATCCTTTTGATGTGTTTTTAAAGTAGTATTTTTTGTTTTCATTGTTGATAAATGATGATAAATTCATGAATCAGTTAATTACTCTTTTATCTTGCAAGTGTATCATGTTGTGAAGATATGTATCTTTGTTCTGCTTTGATGATCTGCAAGAAAAATTGATTGGTTATTGTTTGGTTAACATTTGCAGGTGTTGTAGTTGATTAATTGGTTTTGGTTCAATGGCGGGGAACGAGTGGATTAATGGCTACTTGGAAGCAATATTGGATAGCGGGGCGGTGACGATTGCAGAGGACCATAGGGCGGCGGCAGTGAGCTTGACAGACAGGGGCCATTTCAACCCCACTAAGTATTTTGTTGAAGAGGTGGTCACCGGTGTCGATGAGACTGATCTTCACCGCACATGGCTTAAGGTGGTGGCTACAAGGAACTCTCGTGAGCGGAGCTCTCGCCTTGAGAACATGTGCTGGAGAATTTGGCACCTTGCTCGCAAGAAGAAGCAGGTTCGGGAATTATAATTATAGCTCTTTATTATGCTGTGTTTCATCTTAAAGTAGTTCCTTGAATATATGAGTCTAATGGCTTGAGGTTCATGCATTTTGTTTGCTTGCTTATTATTAAAAATTCTATATGATGTTTACATGTTTACAAAATATGCTTGGAAATATGTTAAAAAAAAAACATAATGTTTCTTGGCAACTGAATTGTACTCATGAATGCCTGAAGGCTGGAGTAACTATCCTGGAATTGTTTACTGCATTTTGGTGATTGGAATATAAATTTGATGATATAATTGTTAAAATAATATAACTGTTACAATATCCTTCATGCTTTGATTGATTTCTTTGATTTCGGAATCCTTTTCGGGATTTTATTCCTCAATTCTGTTCACCAATTTGGTTTTTTTTTTTTCTCCGGATATTGCTAATGAAGAACGTGCTTGTATTTGGTGATCTATGTATGATTAAATGAGCAGTTGGAATTGGAAGATGCTCAAAGGCTGGCAAATCGGAGATGGGAGCAAGAATTGGGAAGGAGGGAAGCCACTGAGGACATGTCCGAAGACTTATCAGAAGGGGAGAAGGGTGATGTTGTGGGTGAATTAACTCAGAGTGAAACACCGAAGAAAAAATTGCAGAGAAACTTCTCCGATCTCCCGGTGTGGTCTGATGATAACAAAGAAAAGAAAATATATATTGTTCTTATCAGGTACACATTTTCTTTGTACTCAGTGGCATCTTATGTGCACTATTGATCCATTTGTTTGGAGGAATTACAAATGGCATTATTGCACATAAGAATTGAATTAGAATTTTCTTTTGATTGGTTGGAGACATGTGCTTTTTATTTGTTAAGATGAGATTATATTCTTTCAGAATTTTTCTATGTTTTCCGCATCTACAAAATATTAAACATTGATTAAGGACAAGCACAGAATGAAAGAATCACTAATGTTTATTCATACAACAATCTTTACTGTGTTTTTAGAATCTCCTGTGGTGAGAAGTTCCTATTTTTTGCAAATTGCTACTAAAAGTTGCTCTTTTTTTTTTTTAATCTATTTTGGTATAAGTTCTCTCATTGAATGACAAAACATAGCGAGAATGACTTTTGAATAAAAACACTTACTTGAAAAGTTCATCAGTGACAATTAGCTGGGTAGATTTACTTTTTGGAAGAAAAACTTTTTAATTGTTAAGAATATCCTTTGAAGCGCACATATAACTTAATCCTATTCTAATGAAAAGTGGATCAGACTAACATCCATCACGAAAGTTAACGATATCATGTTAACATTTTCCATGTCAACTGAACACTGCTTGGGACATCATTTCTTTTTATGAGTTTTTATGGTGTTTAAAATTTTGATGCTTAAATCAATTCAAATTTTCGGGTTATACTTTGATGGGTACCACTCATAGTTTTTTCTCTACCAGCTTGCATGGTTTAGTTCGCGGGGAAAACATGGAACTAGGCCGTGACTCAGACACAGGTGGCCAAGTAAGCATCTGTTGAGCGAACTATGTTTAACAAGAAATTATTGTAGAGTGTCAAGAGTATCATGATACTTTACACTTGATGTTCAGGTGAAATATGTCGTCGAACTTGCTCGAGCTCTGTCAATGATGCCCGGGGTTTATAGGGTGGATCTCTTCACTAGACAGATAACATCTCCTGATGTGGACTGGAGCTATGGAGAACCAACAGAAATGCTAACTTCAGGATCATATGATGCTGAAGGAAATGATGCTGGAGAAAGTGCCGGTGCTTATATTATCCGCATACCTTGCGGACCTAGGGACAAGTATCTGCGAAAAGAATTACTGTGGCCTTACCTTCAAGAGTTTGTCGACGGAGCATTATCTCACATACTTAATATGTCAAGAGTGTTGGGGGAACAAATTGGTGGAGGACATCCTGTTTGGCCTTATGTAATTCATGGGCATTATGCAGATGCAGGGGATGTCGCCGCACTTCTTTCAGGTGCTCTGAATGTTCCAATGGTTCTCACTGGGCACTCATTAGGGAGGAATAAATTGGAGCAGCTTATTAAACAGGGTCGACAGTCTAGGGAGGATATAAATGCGACATATAAGATAATGCGACGAATAGAAGCTGAAGAACTTTCTTTGGATGCTTCTGAACTTGTTATCACAAGCACAAGGCAAGAAATCGAAGAACAATGGGGTTTGTATGATGGTTTTGATGTCAAGCTTGAGAAGGTGTTGAGAGCTCGTGCTAGACGGGGTGTCAGTTGTCATGGTCGGTACATGCCAAGGATGGTGGTAAGAATAATAGTTTCATATTTGTTAAGTTAGTAATTATGGGTACAATATATGTTTGGATTGCGTTGACATATTATCAGAGCTTGGCTAATTGCTCCAAATAATTATTTTTTCCTCAAAGGTTATCCCTCCGGGGATGGATTTCAGCAATGTGGTAGTTCAGGAAGATTCAAATGAAGTAGACGGAGAATTAACACAAATCACAGGTGCCGATGGAGCTTCTCCGAGGTCAGTGCCACCCATCTGGCCTGAAGTAAGTTATCACATGTTCGTCTTCTCCCAGTTTACCATTGAACATTGTAAATTTTCTTTCTAAATTGGAGTATATATTTATATATTTATTCATAGGTGATGCGTTTCTTTACGAATCCCCATAAGCCAATGATTTTGGCATTGTCAAGACCCGATCCAAAGAAGAACATCACCACTCTCTTGAAAGCCTTCGGTGAATGTCGTCCCCTCAGAGAACTCGCAAATCTTGTAAGTAGAAATTTAATGTGAATCAATCAAAATGATTAAATTTTTTATACCAACATAGTAAGCAAGTCTAAGGTTGAGTTTTTTCATGTAGGCATTAATAATGGGAAACAGGGATGATATAGATGAGATGTCATCGGGCAATGCTAGTGTCCTCACTACCGTTTTGAAAATGATTGATAAGTATGATCTATATGGCCTTGTCGCTTACCCAAAGCATCATAAGCAATCTGATGTTCCAGAAATTTATCGGATGGCAGCAAAAACAAAGGTTTGTACAACTTTTGCGGCTTTAAAACCATTTCAAAATTCTGATAACTTCATATGAAACTTTTAGTAAAATAATTTGGTCTCTTGGCAGGGAGTGTTCATAAACCCAGCTTTAGTTGAGCCTTTCGGTCTCACTTTGATTGAGGTTAGTTTCGATCCATATTATTGCTTTGACAATATTCAAGGCAAAAGCAAATCATAATGCTCAAAAAAATAATTGTAGGCTGCAGCACACGGACTTCCAATGGTGGCAACGAGAAATGGTGGTCCAGTTGACATTCATCGGGTAATTGGAAATACTTCTGTATTTTTACTCACTTTAACATTAATGTTTGATGATCGTATAGAGATTGAAATATTGTAATTTGGAAATTATAGGCATTGAACAATGGGTTGCTTGTTGATCCACATGATCAAAAAGCAATAGCTGATGCACTGCTAAAACTTGTATCGGAGAAAAACCTTTGGCATGAATGCCGGAAAAATGGATGGCGTAATATCAATTTATTCTCATGGCCTGAGCACTGCAGGACATATCTTACAAGGGTGGCTGCATGTAGAATGAGGCACCCGCAGTGGCAAACTGACACCCCAATGGACGACTTGGCGGTCGAGGAATCACTCGGTGATTCATTAAAAGATGTGCAAGAATCGTCTCTCAGGTTATCTGTCGATGGAGAGAAGAACTCACTTGATTTTTCTTTGGATCACAATCAAGAAGAATTGGAGAAGGTGGTAGCGGAAAAAGGCGGTGACCCTGAGCTCCAAGATCAAGTGAAACGGATACTTAACAAAATAAAGAAACAAGTACCTGATGCACAAAGTGAAAATAGAAACCAAAACCAAGAAAACTTGCCACCAAGCATCAATAAGTATCCTCGTCTTAGAAGACGACGGAGACTATTTGTTATTGCCCTTGACTCATATGATCCTATGGGAAAACCAGATAAGAAAATGTTAATGGTGATACAGGAAGTTTTCAAGGCAATTCGATCGGATGATCAGATGTCGAGAATTTCAGGCTTCGCTCTATCCACGGCTATGCCGATATCAGAGACATTAGAGTTACTGAAATTGGGGAAGATACAGGTTACCGATTTTGATGCATTAATATGCAGTAGTGGTAGTGAAGTGTATTATCCAGGTACTTTGCAATGCACTGATTCAGCTGGAAAATTCTGCGCTGATCCAGATTATGCAACACATATAGAATACCGGTGGGGTTATGACGGTGTTAAGAGAACCATAGCAAAACTAATGAACTCTCAGGATTGTTCTGTTGAGGAGGATTTAAAATCATGCAATGCTTATTGTGTTTCATTCTTGGTCAAAGACCATTCAAAGGTATTTTTTTCCATCAAACTTCTCATCGAAATAGCTCTAGTTTTTCAAGATTTAGTAAAAAAACTTTCTTTTCGTTTCTGTTTAGGCAAAACAAGTTGATGATTTACGACAGAAGCTGAGAATGCGGGGGCTTCGATGCCATTTGATGTACTGCAGGAACTCAACAAGGTTGCAAGTCATCCCACTTCTTGCATCTCGGTCCCAAGCACTCAGGTACTTGCAAGATAATTTGCCTAATTTTCATCTAATTGCTATTCAAATATTGAAGAAAAGAAAAGAAAAACTCCAAAAATGTCAATTCATTTATGAAAGAATCACATTCATGGAATAAATCAGATTTGTGGAATCTACTTTTACAATGTTACCATTGTCTGCCAACAGAAAAACAGACATTGTGAATCATATTATTCTTAGAATAAAGGTAGCTCTAGACAGAATATCAAGTTGGAAAAGAGGAACAAAAAAATTCATCACTTGTTCCACCTGAAACCCGAGAATCGATTTGTAGAATAAAAAATCAATGTCAAGTATCTTTGGTTAAGTATATTATCTCTTCTTTATGACTAATACTTTGCTGAATTTTTCTAGGTACTTATTTGTCCGATGGGGTCTTAGTCTTACAAACATGTATGTAATTCTCGGCGATAGAGGTGATACAGATTATGAGGAACTTATATCGGGATCTCACAAGACGGTGATCATGAAAGGTATCATTGAAAAAGGATCGGAAGGATTGTTAAGGACTTCAGGGAGCTACCAAAAGGAAGACATTATTCCCGACGAGAGTCCCCTTATTGTGTATACTGATGAAGGAATAAATTCGGAGACCATTATGAAGGCACTCAAAGCAGCATCGAAAGCTACTTCAGGGATGTGATCAGATCACCAATGTGAGTATTCGATCTTCAATACTTATATTCTTTTTTCATCAGTTAGTTTGCATTGTATTCATGATCAAGACAGGAACATATTCCTTATGCTTTATGATTTATGTTGCAGATTCTACTTTAATTGTACCCACTTATAAATTTTACTCGGTAAAAAGTACAACATGGTTCCTCACAGAATAGATCGAAGATTGGTTTCAGTATCACTGAAAGTATCAGCTGAAGTTGTAGTTGGTGTGAAGTTTTCAGGTCTTTGCAACTTGCAAGAAGGCAAAATAAAGATACTTGAGAAGCTACATTTTGCATGTCTTCTACTGTTTACATCCAAGTATATTAGTGTTTCTCATTTGCACTGGAATACAATGAATTAACTGGCCTTTTTCTTGGATGGAATTCTAAAGAGTATTATCAATGGTCTGCTGTGATGCAAAATGAAACAAAGAGATTTTAGAAAGTTTTGAGTTGCATCAACATGTTTTGCAGCTTTTTATGATGTAATAAATCTTGAATTGGCAACATAGCCATTGTTAATTGTCACTGAAAGGTGGTTACTACCTTGACCACTTTCCATGCTTGTATCAGATCAGCTATCAGAGATGGTTCTTCCGCCTTGTTTTGGTTTGAAAGATGTTTGGCCTGACCCTTTTATCGTCGGGTTGCCTAGCAGACATGCATTCTCTGAGATCTCGCGTCCCGCTATTCTCTAGTGACCCTGAGGATCAGAAGGTTTGGATTCCGGAAATGAATGGTATCTTCTGGGTAAAATCTTTCTGTCGCTTTCTTAATGATGGTGGGCTTAGGATTTGTCTTGGAATTAATTTTTGAAAATCGATATGTCCGGGGAAATTAATTTTATTCAATTGGTTGGCATGGGACAATGAAATCTTTATTCTTGATAAGTTGACCAATAGGAGATGCAATAGCCTTTCCACGGCCACATGCATACTTAGCAATGGCACAGTGATAACCTATGATAAGGTGTTCCTCGGGTGTGAATTTGCTATGCACATTTGGAGCCACTTCGGTCAAATTCTTGGGGACTAACACTTCTTGCACTCAATTTTGGAAGCCTGGCTCTTGTGGATATGATACCTAGTCTTGAACCTCAAATTTGCTTTAAGTGGGACCTTTTTATATGTGCTCTTTTTTTTGGAATATTTAGTTGGTAAAGAATAAACGCATTTTTCATTTTTGTTAAGTGCATCTTATTTCAACTATTATTAAAATTGATCATATGTCGCTATTTTGGATTACTGTAATCCAAGATTCACAAATGATCCCTTTTGGTGTCTGCAATCTCCACTATTAGGCGCTTCCTCAATTTTTTTTGTGCTTCTGCTAGTGCGAAGGAGAGCACTTGTGTTCTTTATTGGAACTCACAAGCCCAAGGAGAGTGAGCCACACAACAGCCTACTCAAATTGACATAAATCTTGGCACTTACAGTCGTTATTTCCGTTTTCTCTAACTGTCTGTTTGTTTACCGGTCCATCTTTATTATTTTTGTAAAGATATTAACTATTACTTGTGATTTATCCCAATGTTCTTTTTGTGTGTGTGTGGTTATCTCTATTATTTTTACTTTTCTCTATTTTGTATTTTTTTACCTTTAATAAATTTTTATTTTTTTTTAAAAAAAGCATTGAAACATATGGAGATTGTCTGTTAAACTTGAAGCACAGGTAAACAGATGCAACTAAAATGGACGCGGTTCACTGATTTAGATGAATGAACAAAGTATAGCTTGAAAAGAAGAATTAGAGTCCATTAATATTTTAAAGTTTAATATTGTTCGCTTTAAGCGTAAAAGGGGAATGTAGCTCAGATGGTAGAGCGCTCGCTTAGCATGCGAGAGGTACGGGGATCGATACCCCGCATCTCCATTTCATGACTGTTTTGATCTGGTTTTGTTTAATATATATATATTTTTTTTTTACCGGCTAGCTACGAAAATCTTTTTTAACAAACAAATTTGAATATAGGCACATTTTTAACCAAAATAACTTTAAATAGAGTTACTTGTTTATAAAACACCTAGTAAATTTGCATAGAAACAGTCAGATGGCAACTGTGTGAAGATGTAAATTTTTACAGCAATTTAAGAATTTTACAGGGGTGTAAATGCAAAATGCCTGAAAAGTAACAGAAACACAGCTGACTTAAGAAATCAGAGTCAGACACAAGCTTCACTATAAATACTGATGAGAGCAAACAAGCTCCATACAAAAGTCTCAGTCTCAGCATTATAACACAAGAAAACAAAACATGAACTTATTTTACACCATTACAAACCTTTTACTGATGCTGGCTAAGCAACATTAGAAGTGAAAGACAGCTTCTACAGGTTCTTCTTAATCACTTATGCCGGTCCCAAGTGGCTCTTTCTCAACAGCAAGTTCTGCTCTTTGGAAGAAGGGCATGATCAAGTTTGAGTAGCTGTGAAACTAAATAACAAAGAGCACAAAGAAAACAAAACAGGAATGAAATTAGCTCTTCTACATTTGGTTGAATGAGAGAATAGAAAAGCAAAGACATGATGCTGGGAATAAACGAGGATATAAAAATGGTTTTTATCTTCCATCCAAACACAACCTAATGGAACTAGATTGAGAATAATGAAAGAAGATAAACATACCGCACGCACAATCTCTTCTTGTTTACCCAGAAGTTCTTGCTGTTGTGCGTTAGCCGCTTGTCTTATGGAATCAGCTTCTGAGAGCAACATCTCACCCTTTAAAAATACAAGAAACAAAAGTTACAGCAGAAGTTTTTCCAGTTTAGCTCAATATGCAATTAGTTTACAGGAGCAGTAAATTCAAATAATTAAACAAACCAAAAATTATTAAGAACGGTAACATTGTCAACATTGATATTCTAATAGTTTTGTATCTACTCGTCTCTTCTTACAAAGAGAAAATATTACCTTACAAGAAACAAAAGTAATGGCAGAAGTTTTTCCAGATTAGCTCAATATGCAAGAAGTTTACAGGAGCAGTAAATTCAAATAATTAAACAAACAATAAGTTATTAAGAACGATAACATTGTCAATATTGATATTCTAATATTTTTGTATCTACCGGTTTCTTCTTACAAAGAGAAAATATTACCTTACCAACCATTGCTTCAGCTTTCCTTTCCCTAGGCTCAAGACGATGCAGTTTCCATTCCATTTCTGCTCTCACACTTTCAAGTTTCTGGGTGGCCTCTGAATGCTTCACATCCCTCTCCTTTCTCCATCGCCTTGATCAAATCCTCAGATTGCTTTGCTAATAGATAAATTCCACAGAACAATGGATTATGAATTAACAAGAAAAATAACCTTTTACCCAATTTCAAACAATAGAAATTTGAGCTTTGGCATCGTTCGCAAAATAGGTTATCAAGCACAAAAAAAGGAGAAGAAGAACAATTAGTTAAGGTAGAGGTCCACCTTTGCCTTGTCTTTCAACTATTTTTGCTTCAAGAGACATGTTTAAAACTCCTTGATCACCCAGCTTAGCTTTTAGAGCCTTTACATCCTTATCAACAACTTTGACTGAATTAACCTAACAAAAACCAAGATATTAAGAGTCACGAATTAAAGCGTAAGAGAAAACAAAAAGCCTAATTTGGCATTTGTGAGAAGGAACCTCCCTAGTTACTTGAACAGAACAGCCAAAGTACATTATCATGCATTGTCAAGATGAACAGGCCCAGTGAATCGTCTAGTCAATGAACACCTCTTGTATAATATAAAAAACAAGTCATAAAGAAAGATCAACAAATCATTATGCCCCATAAAGAGTCAAAGAGGAACGTGAGAAAAGCATCATCCTGACAAGTGTCACTAAAATGTTTTAAAAACACAAGGCAGTTCCATAAACAAATAATTGGATAGTAGTAGAAAATGATAAAAGATGGGACACTGAAAATGATGATAATAAACTCTAATTACTGACAATAGAAATGAAGATAACCATACTTGTTCCTGAATAGCCTGCACCTGGGCAAAGTGCTTGGACATTTTATCAAAAGCCTGCGAAGGAAGAAATTTGTTAAGCAGGTGGGAAATTAAACAGATCAGGTGGGGATTACAAATAATATAAAGAGAAAATATGGATTTTAGAAACATAAGAGGCAATCAAGAAAGCTTCAAAGCTGAACGGAAAATGTCTTCCCTAGCTAAGGGCTAAGAGCCAAAAATAGTATCATTATGAAAGAAACTATTCTTTCAGCACTTCTACACTCTCAAAAAGTGTTTTCTCATAGGATCATTATTATAAGCATTAAACTTGAAAAGCTATTATCAATAAAGTTTCTTGTTTGAAGAATTGCAAGAGTATGGAATTATACAACCAATTAAAGAGGGGGACTATCAAATAAAGGCAGATCATTCCTCAAACAAGAATCTTATTTTCATGTATTTTTAAAAAGGTCAAGCCATCAGATATTCTAAGACTATTCAACATGGTCATTTACAAGTATCAGAACACCACATGGCAGATTAGCATATGCATAAATAGAATTAATTTTTATATAAGCTGCATTTGATACAAGAGGAATGCAGACAATAAATGGCCTTCTCAAATAAATTGAATTTGGCAAGGCAGGAAACGTGAAAGCATATGCATAAAATATTTCTTCTTTTGCAAACTGAAGTTGATTCCACTGAAGTTTGCAAGACAAGATACATCCCTATGAATCAACATCACAATCTCAAAGTACGGTATATTTGATTTACACAAATTTTTATGTACATTAATAGAAAATCTTGTATGCTAAACATGCTAAGGAGTGAATGCTACAAGGACTGAATATATTACGGGGCTTTTCATTGTCTCCTAAATGAAACTAAAACAAAGATGAGCTCATAGCAGACTTCATCATTGTAGAACACAATTCTATTAGTCCTACAATAACAACCAACTGAAAAGAAAAGGAAAACATCACAGCTCCACTGCTCAAATATAAATATGATATCAATCATTAAAGCAGATTGTTTCAAATCTAGAGCCATCCACCCATTAAAGCATTCACCTTCTCATCTTATTATAGGTAATGTTCACTAGTACAGGTGCCAACTGAACAAGATAGCATAAAAAGAGGTAACATACAGAACATAGATCTATAGGATCCTTTAAGGAAAAAAAAACTTATAATACCTTTGTATATGCCTCTAGTGTTGAAGTCTTTGCTTGAACAATCTGCATTGCTGATCTTTCAGAATTCTTTATTTCAGCTCTCTTTATTTTTTTCTCATCGAGGGCCCTCTACATGATCAATTACATATAAAGTAAATTGTTAGACATATAGTAGCCTACTTGATTAGCTACAATAGGGAAAACCCTCACAAGGAATAGTTAAAGAAAATTTGTGGAAGAAGGGGAAAGGACATTAAACAAAATGCTACATCCTTTTACATGAATTGGTATACATGTTGATTGGATATTAATAGCAGCCTGAAGGTCAATCATGGCATCCACAGGATGATGCCATAACAAGGTTGCATGGAATGCACATTTAGCACTAAATTTGTTGATGCTTCAGTCTGGTACTCCAGCTAGTGTGAAAGGTTTATCATGCATATTGCTTGCCCAAATAAATATAAAATATAAAATATATTTTAATTGAATAAATATTATATCTTTAGGCCTACTACAAATGTGTTCAGTACAACATTACCACCAAATATATTATTCCCAATAAGTGAGGTCCAAAAGATTCTAAACAGGAACAGACGTGGTAGTAAAGCAGAAATTATGATGGATAAGTCACCTGCAATTTGTCAGGGGATTGAACAATTTTAGACAGCAATTTAGAATTTTCTTGGGCACTTTCCGATAATACAAAATCAGCATGAGAGATCTGCAACAAAATAGATAATTAAATTACCAATTACAACTATTTAAAGCGCTTCTGTAACACAAATGAAGGCCAACAATTACTCCCCATGACCTAAATGATGGTCTTAAAGATATCTTAAGATGAACATTACACAAGCATACTAAACTCTCAAAAGATGTATGTTATAGTAAATGAAGTACAGAAATACCAGACAGCTGCAAATATGAACTCACTCAATTCAGTTCAAGGAAAGAAAAACTAGCCAGAAAAAGTAAACGATGACAATCAATAGTGGTTAATGCAAAAAAACATGAGACACAGTGCAATAGGTGAATAAAATAGAGTGGACATAAAAGAATATATCACTGAAAAGTGGGAAATAGACACAAATGTTCAGTACGCATGCTTCTTAGCTTGTTATAATTGTGTATCAAGCATTGAACAGTCAATAATGAATTTACATATAGCTTAAAAATAGGTAAGTAATTTCTTAGTTATACCTCACCAATGGAAAAAGGTGCATCGTATTAGCATCCTTTTGGTTCAGTACCTCCATCTTGAAAAATGATTCTATATGCAGCATTGCATTTAATCAATCACCCAGGAAAATCCTAAATACTAAGGCATCTATATGTTCTACTGCATTCCATCAATAACCTAAAATAACATGATCAAATTTTAAGTCACAAACAGGGCTTCTATCAACAAACAAGCATCTTAACGAAACAAATAAATACAGAAGGATACGTGAATAACAATGACAGATTAATGACTTTGATCTCTCAATTGCCTTATCAGCAGCTGATTAACCAAACAGGTTTTGTATATTGATAAAATTCTCTGAAACTTAAAGCAATTCTCCAAGTCATACATTCATTTCAGCGGATACCTACATTTTCTTGGTAACAAAAAAATCATTAAAGACTATGAATTTTGTTATGAATCTTAGGATGTTTGTAATGTTCTAGATGAAATTCGATTTATAAAAAAATAGTTTCACATGTAAAGCTTTGTGAATGTATGAAATTCAAATAAAATGGATCAACATTGATCATGAAAGATCATCCATTCTGCTAGTTCACCATTGAAGATTGATTGCCTAACTTGATATGATAGAAAAAAACTATTCATACATAGACCTTTTGAAACTTTTGCCTTAAATTACAATCATTTAAATCACAAAAACAGTCACACAAGGTTTTCTCAAACAACCAATAAAGAGGGATGAAGATCAATTGGGCAAACCTTCTCATTGATTGCTTCATTCTTATCCTTAAGCTCTTTGAATAGAGCTTTGAGAGACATCTGCTGCTTGTTATAGTTTTGTATGGTTTGACGTAATTGCTTGACCTCAGCATCCAACTCCTGGACAATAGGCTCCTCCATTTGGCATGCAACTTCATGGTCCAAAATCTCTTTATTCAACTGCATTATATTGTAACAAGTTATCTTCTGCCAAACTCACTGGAATTAGAAAGGAAAAGGCAAGACAGGATAACTTAAAACAAAACCTGAGTAATCTTCTCCTCTAACTCTATCCTTCGCTCCTCATATGCTGGGAACTGGTCTACAATTGGCTGTAGCATATTCAGTTTATCTTCTCTGAAACATTCAACAAAAACAAGCACCTTAAGATGCTAATAATATAGGGAAATAAAAGCCTCCATTCTCAGGATCATCCCTCTTTCAGGGAAAAAGAAGTTGTGACCACTCCAAATAAGACATTGACAGTGACAAAGCAAACAAACACCATAAAGAATACAAGATGTATGAATGCACACACACACACACAAAAAGTCCATAGAGACCCAAGATTGGAATTTTCTCCTCTCTCTTTTCAAGTAGACAGACAGAGTGAAACAATAAAGAGGAAGAACACTATAAAAAACTTTTATTAAATGTTAATGGAACTGAACATTTATAAAGATTTTGACAATCATGAGTTAAGCAAACAGCATAGACAGAAAACACCCAGTGATGATAAAATCCAACTGTATACAAAAAATAAAAATAAAAGTAAATAAGTGAATTCACACCAAACATCTGCATACTTTATCAGCATTACAGATTTGGCAAAATAGAAATCAGCAATGGTGTATTAATCAGAAAGAGATAACTATGAAGCCAATTTGAACTTCAAATGCTTAGCACCTAAATTTGAAGAAATTTAACAATAACAAAAATCACAGCAGAACAGAGCAGAGAAAGAACAAAAATCTATTAAAAACTGTCAACTTGCAGGGATAGATGCATGAAATTTCACCTATAGAACAAGAAGTTGACAATTGTACTGAGAATCTGTCCAGTCCGCCTCGCATCTGGCTTCAACAAATCCCTCAGTGTGAAATTTCCAAACCTAATTGAACCCAGCAAATCTTTGACTTTGCGATAGAGATTAAAAATCCTAATGGAATCTGCATGATTGTCAGGGTTCTCCAGCAACTCCAAAGCACCAAACCCGATCTGCCCATCCAAATCATCCCTGAAAACCAACAAGAAAGAACCCATAAAAAGTCAGACCATGTTAAGGCCAGAAGAGCTTGCCTTCTGAAAAATTGTGAAACTGATGATGAAACCACGACACAGCTAACTGGGAGAAGAAAAAAAGAGAGCAGTTAGAAAGCTAACGTAGAGGTTTGGGATCTGCTAGTCTGGATAATCAATAAAATCCTAGAAAACAACAAAACCGAGCAAGATATCGTCAAAGAACCCTAAAACCCCATCATGAAAGCAAAAACGCAACAGAATGAAGATCATTGCCCATAAATCCTAAAAACCCTAAAAAAAATCCGATCGAAAAAAAAAACAAGCAGATATCAATCTAAGCAAAGGGTTATCAGGCGATCATACCCAAGAGGATCAAGGTAGGAGAGGAAGTTCGCATAGAGCGAGCACATGAGCTCCGCCGTGGGCGCCGCGAGGTCCTCCGGTTTCAGCGTCGCAATACCCGTCTGGGCCAATATCGAGATGATCTCCGCCGCCGGCATCTCCGGGCATGTGAACGTCGACGCCATCTCCTCCTCCACCGCAGCTGCCACCAAGCTCCTTCTCTCCGGCGAGCAGTGGCTGGAGACCTATTCCTCCATTCTCATCACTTAGTTTTCCCGCCCATAAAAATGCGAGCTTTTTTTTTCATTTTCAAAACTTTCCAATTTTGCCCCTTTATATAATCATCAAATTAAATTGTATTAATAATGACGTTATCTTTAATTCATTATTAATTTTCTAGAAATTTAGGAACCCAAGTGTTATAAAATTTTGTAATTTTATTTAATTTAATGGACCAATCTGTAAAATAGTGCTCTATTTAATATCAATAATTCATCTAGACACGAAAAGGATCCATCCAAAATTTTCCCAATTCTCGATCTGAAAGCCCTCGATCATCGATCCTCGTCTCCAATGGCGGGCCTCTCGCTCCGCTGCGGCGACTGCGGGGCACTGCTGAAGAGCGTCGAGGAGGCGCAGGAGCACGCCGAGCTTACCTCCCACACTGACTTCTCTGAATCCACCGAAGCCGTTCTCAATCTTATCTGTTCCACCTGCGCGAAGCCTTGCCGATCGAAGACGGTATGATATTCCACTCAAAGCCCTTTTGTTTGCTCGAATTTGATCTGAATTTGATATTTTTGCGAGGTTTTAAGGAGATGGATTTGCACACTAAGAGGACTGGGCATGCTGAGTTCACTGATAAGACTTCAGAGACGGCAAAGCCGATTGATTTGGAGAATGCGACGAAATCTCATGGTGGGACTGAGGAGAGTGCTTTAGAGGGTGAGAGTAGCCAGTCTGAGGGTATGTTTTGTTTCAAGGATCTAGAAGTACATTGTTTTTGGATTGAGGAAAAGGTGGCTGTTGGTTTTGGGCAACTAATTTGGTATCTACATCTGCTTTAGAGATGGTTGTTCCGGAGGTTGATCAAAAGATTCTTGAGGAGCTTGAATCGATGGGATTTCCAAAGGCCAGAGCAACAAGAGCACTGCATTATTCTGGTAAGACTGTTCACTACTTGTTTCGATTTTCTATCTAATCATTGTTTCCAGATTTGGTGTTCATGTATCGACTGCTTAATTTGTTGAATTAGGTTGTGTAATTTTCATAGTTGCTTTTGTGGCTATGAAGATATTTGTTGGTTTGAATATTTCAAAGCTTTAATGGTAAGGCATGACAATGTTGTCTATTCTTTGAATGACATTGTGCAGGAATATCCTGTGCTTATAGATACGAAGACTTGAATCATGGATCCTTGGAATTCATTATCTCTAAATTATTGGAGATTCTGCTTTAAATTTGGTTGCCATTTTGAGAAAATGTATTAATCTAGGCTATTTATGTATTCTACTACTTGGTTTCACTTAGTTTATTAGCAGGTTTAGATATAGTTAACCTACATTACACAGTAAAGATCATAGCACCTTGAGTATTTAGGTAACTATAGTATTACTATTGTGAAATTAAATGGACCAACCAATTAATAGATGTATTGTGAGCTATCATTGACTGATGCCATAACAAAGCAGCTGTCTCATTTTCACTAGAGTAGTTTGGATGGAGTTATTGCCAACTATCATGACATTCTAACTAAGATGTCTATATTCCATCTAGATTCAAAATTCGAAGGGTGATGATGGTAGCTTACTTATGCTTCCTTGCTAACAATAATGTTGTGGATATTCTACTCACATTCTATAGTGTTTTAAAATGTGCGTATACCTGCGTATGTGGATGTTCTTCGTATGTTTTCATTCCTAGGTTGATACTCAACTTTTGAAGAATAAACTATGACCAGCAAGATCAATACTATGAACTAGGTGGTTCACACATTATCAGACTACTTAATTAGCCCAATTTTCAGTAGGGATCCACTAACTTGAAATTTTATATAAAATGTAAGGTTGTGGAATTGTGAAGCACAACAGCCAATTTTCCTGCTACACAAGCTATTAATACTGCCCAAGCTGTGCCTTGTGCTACTTCTGCATTCAATGTCATTTGTATGAAGTTGTTGGAGGTTGTTGCATGGCAAGTATTGCAGCAGTAATTATCATAAGTCATAACTATTGGACTCAGTACTTAGATGTTGTACGATACATTGTTGTTTTTGGTTGATATTTAACACATAATCCTGCTACTGCATATTCATATAAGCCTATATGTTGCACACTGCAGCTCTAAATTAGCACATCAAACATTGATCAGAATTGTGTTGAGTGGGAAGAGAAATCATCATTCTGCATTCTTTACCCTTATCAGTATCATGAAATGATTTGGGTCTTCATTTTACCTACGTAGCATGCAATAATGTAACTTCTTAATATTTTTTTCTCCAAAATTTTTTTTATGTACTTTACTATGTATAAACAATGATTTGCTCATTCAGGTAATAGCGGTATTGAGGCTGCCATTAATTGGGTCGCAGAACATGAAGATGACCCAGATATTGATCAAATGCCCTTGGTAGTATCTTGTTACTTTTTGCCTTTATGGTCTATTAGTTCAACTATATTTTATTTGAAAATGGTGTCTTAAAATAGCATTAGATGTTAATTTATTGGATCTTTGAAATTTTGAGGCATGACAAAATGGTGTCTTGATTGCACCAGGCCATTGGAGCTTACACATGGTGGATTGCACCTGGCAATTGGATAAGCTCCAAGTGGCAATAAAAATGCATCTGAATTATTCATCTTATAGTGTACGACCACATGGGACATAGATGGCACACATCCATGTCCACTAGGTCCAGGCAAGCATTTCCCATTGGGTGAAAGATGCATAGGTCAATAGTTATGGCTCTTAAGTTTTAACATGCCATAGAGAACAAAGTTCTAGACATGCACAAATGTGTGCAAGTGACATTGTATTCTGGTGTTTCTTTGGTATTACTTAGCATTGAATTTTATCTTCCATATCTCTTATTTTGAATGATTTAGGTGTCTATCAAAGCCCAAAGTGAAGCTGACAAACAATCTTTGACTCCAGAAGAACTCAAGATGAAAGCACAAGAACTACGGTATGTCTTGAAAGTTTATTGCATCTATTGGGCCTTGCAATTCTATAGGTGTCATTTCTTTTTATTAGAACTTATTTTCTTGTTTGATGTTAAAGGCTTCAAATAGAAAGTCTCTCTCTCTCTCTCTCTCTCTCTCTCGGGGACACCTGTGTTTTATACTTTTTTTCAGATTATTCATACTAATTTTTCTTTTTCCCAGTGGCTGTTGCTGTTAATTGTTTTCATCAATTACAGATTTATATTGCATGATGTTGTTATGGGCCTTCTGGCCTATCCTGGTGATCTCTATTTGTATGCTTTTTTTCACCAAGCAATATTTCTCAGCCCATTTAATTCCCACATGTTCGATCTGTTTCATATCTCTTGCTTTTAAGATGACAATTCTGATATTCTTAAAAAATTCTCATTGTTTTACACCAAGGGTGGTTTAGTAAATTTGTGGCTGAAATGATGGAAGATAATATTTGAAGAGATTCAAGGAAAATAGGGTACTGAAAAACATAGATCATACAAGTATCTTTATGAGCAACTAATCATGTGCTCAATTTTTTCAAGCTTTAAATTATGTCCAGATATCTTTGCTTATGATATATCAGAGAAAAAAGGAAAAGCCATTACCCAATTCAAATCAAATCATTCCCCTCGAAGAGCATAGCATTTAAATTCCACATAATATGTTAAAAACCTATGTGTGTTTTGTGCTGCTTAGTTTTAACAATGTGATTGTTATGTATGAGTTCTTCATTGTGCAACAGTTCTTCTCTAAAAAGGCTTTTGAACTTGCAACTTGATTTTCATTAAGCTATTGTGCAACAACCAAACTTTGTTAACAAGGAGAAGGCCTTCTGTTTCCCTGTAGTGCGGGACTTTTGTCATGGTTAGCTATTTAAATAACTTAATTTTAGACTTTCCTTGAACTAAACACCACCACTAATTGCATCTATTTTGCAATTAAGCATGATAATGACGAATTACTTATCGTCTTTGAGCCAGAAGTGGTGGTATGGGCAGTCCTCATGAAAACGGTAATTTGGATCAAAAATAGTTTGGTCTCTTTAATATTTATGCTCGACTTGCTAACATGTTTCCTTCAGAGACATCATTGTGCAAGTTATCAAGTGTTTACCTTTCTCTCTGCTTAAGTTGAATCTTGCTAATTGCACAGAGCTAGTGAACATCACTTCTGATAAAGATTTGTGTGTGTCCTGGGAATGCACCCATCCTTCTCTTGCAAGAAATCTGTGTGTGTACACGCTCCTGATAAAGAATGCAATTCTGTTATTTAGCGTACAATGCTTTTGTCTACTTCTTGGTTTGGTAATTGCATGTATGTTTCGTCCCTTGTTTCTTATGTTTAAACATTTTCAGGGAACGTGCTCGCAAAAAGAAAGAGGAGGAAGAAAGAAGAATGGAAAGGGAAAGAGAAAAGGTACTTGTACTTTTTGGATGCACTTAACTACTTGAAATTCTGAAAGCCTGCTTCTCATTACACAATCATCATAGTTACCTAAAGAACTCATTAGATGAGTGATCTTAAAGGATGCATATGGCTAAGCTGTCGTTTTTCATATATTTTCTTTTTATAAATTTTAAGTGTAGTATGTTGGCTTAGTTATGAGCTACATTTTAAACATCAGTTCTGTCCAAGTTACATGGATATCTACATAGGCAGTGTTGTATTTGGTGAAATAGTGAATTTGTATTTCCAATCTCCAAAACTCCTATCTGATCCCCATATACTTTTTTAACTCTTTTTTGAAGTTTAGAGTTGCAATTCCCACAAATGACGAACCAACTCTAAGCCCATATGGAAGTTGTGAAGTCTCTATCTCCCATCTTACGGTTGCCTTATACCTCTTCTGCATGCTTTGTACATACACCTCTACTAACTTCATAGTTGTGATCTCTTTCCTTCCATTGTTGTCCATGTTGTCTGTTGCCCTGTAACCCACTCTCTCTATTCAATTTTTTACTTCTTTTTGTCCTTGTTCTTCCCTCTCCGTAATTTCATCCATTTGTGAATTCATTGACATCATGTGGATTTGATGGAGATCATTTCCTTGTAGTGTTTGGCAGAAGTAATGGATGGCTATTAGAGCTGGATGGCACTATGGTCACACTTGAAAAGAAGGAATTTAGTATTATAGAATGCACTATAGATTTTGTTTTTGTCCTTCATTATAAACGTATATATATATGTGTGTATGTGTGTGTGCGCGCGCACGCGTGTATTGTGTCTCACATGCTTACTGCTTGATTGCAGCATTTGTTATCATTATTTATGACCTAAGATAGTTAATGGATCAACATTGTTGTTTGCTTGTTAAAGGAGAGAATACGTATTGGCAAAGAGCTCCTTGAGGCAAAACGCATTGAGGAAGAGAATGAAAGAAAACGGTTAGTCATAATCATGTGGATTTATGTTTATTATGGCTGTTTTTCCTTTGTATTGATCTTGGGCATCACTCTTCTTATCTATATGTGGCTTGATGAGATGCACTTCACTGCAGATTATTGATGCTGCGGAAAGCTGAAAAAGAGGAAGAGAAAAGAGCACGGGAGAAAATACGCCAGCGACTTGAGGAAGATAAGGTATTTCTGTATCTGGAAGACATCTCTTCAATCTTCACAATTTGTGCAAGTGGTCTAATTTTGATGTCTTTGATGTCTTTGATTTGATCCTTTGGATCAGGTACCTTTTGCTTGGTTTAAGCTAATGGTTTGCGTTCAACTAGCAGTCTAGCACATAGGCTTTCATGCTAATGATAAGGTTTGCATGGCAATGGTAATTCTGTAGCAATTGTGGAATTTTGAGGTTGTATATTAAGTTCTCCAAGCCTTGTAAGCCTTGTCCACTCTTCTTTTTGTTTGCTTTTTATG
This sequence comes from Dioscorea cayenensis subsp. rotundata, assembly GCF_009730915.1. Taxonomy (NCBI): domain Eukaryota; kingdom Viridiplantae; phylum Streptophyta; class Magnoliopsida; order Dioscoreales; family Dioscoreaceae; genus Dioscorea; species Dioscorea cayenensis. The sequence goes on from NC_052484.1 coordinate 18,161,364, forward strand.
CTGGAGGCTCTGTTGTTTTCTTTAAATGCCAAATTTGTCAAGCATAGGTTTCAATCAAATAATTTTTTAAAAGATTCGTGTTGCCAGAGCCATATGTACCATGATTTTTTTTCTGTGCTTTGTCTATTGTTTATTGTAGTTCTGTGTCTGCGTCTTGCAACTTTAGACCACCTGAAATTTAAATTTATTTTTTGTTCATGATGAGAAAGTTTGTGGCTGAAGATCTTATTACCTCATCCTTTATTCCTATGCAAGTAAAACATTAGTCAGAGTTACAATATTAATGTTGTTTATATTTGGTTTGCATTTACCTTTTCTAAGAGTTCTGAATGGTCATATTTGGAAATCTTATATTCCAGGCAGAAAGAAGGCGAAAGCTTGGATTGCCACCTGAAAACCCAGAAACCCAGAAACCCGCCACACCTCCAGTTGAGGAGAAGAAGGTATCATTTGATTAACCGACAGTATATTATGTGGAACTGATTGAAAAGTTGACTTTTTTCCATTGACAATCTTCAGAGCTTTTTACCTGTTAAGCCTGTTACAAAAGCGGAGCACATGAGGGAATGTTTACGATCTCTCAAGCAGCATCACAAGGTGATCTTTATATATCCGCTTCATTCGCTTATCAAGGTTCTGAGATACATTATCTGCATTGCACAATATCATTTATTTCACAACTATTAACACAACTCATAATGGTATTGAAGCCTAGTCTTAGTCTCTTCCTTTACGCTTGACTCATCTTTAAAAGGCTAATGTACAGCCTGGGTTTAGTCAGTGAATCGCTTTTAGTCTTTTTTTGGTAGTTGTGCTCTACTTGAGGAAGCTCGTCTTATTAAAGAGACATAATTTGAAATGCTTAGATTGTGCCTGTGGCCCTGTGTGACATTATGTATTATATATATATATATATGGCAGGATGAGGATGCCAAAGTAAAGCGAGCTTTTCAAACACTCTTAACGTACGTGGGGAACGTAGCAAGGAATCCCGATGAGGAGAAATTCAGGAAGATCAGACTTAATAACCCATCCTTTCAGGTAACCAGAAGCAAATATATTAGTTAAATGGTATTACTTTGCAAGGTTTACTTTTTTTTTCCTTACATATTGGCCTGCCAATCTAAAAATTGGTCACTATTTTTTAACAGGATAGAGTTGGACGCTTGCAAGGAGGCGTTGAGTTTCTTGAAATTTGTGGGTTTGCGAAGCTTGAAGAAGGCGATGAGTTTTTGTTCTTGGCAAGGGACAAGGTGGACATGGCAGTTTTGAACACAGCTGGATCAGAATTGAATTCTGCCATAAACAATCCCTTCTTTGGAGTTCTTTGAATGGAATTTGCTTTTTCTTTACCCTGTGTTTTCCTTGACTAGTATGAATTTATTGTTAGATGGATCACAGGGAAAGAACAGATACAAAACAAATACATAAATTTCTGGTTCTGTGGTTTATATTTTTAAAGAAATGATTTCTTGCTTCTGTTCAAGGACAGTATTATTTTTTTTCTTAACTTTTAAAGCTGGGTTCATCACTTATTTGTGATGAATCATATATACATGTGTGTGCGATTAGCGTGTTTGGTTCATAGTTAATACGTATCTTATATATTCGTTTTGATGATTGTCTATGGGTGGAAAAGAACATAGATCTAGAGCTATTGAAATTATAATACTAATGTCAACATAGATGGCAAAAATGTACTCAATTTTAATTATCAGACCCTTTATCCATCAAAATTTAACCTCAACATCAGCATAAAATAAGGGGAAGACGAGCATTTTCTTTTGTTTTGATTATATACACATGTTCCCGCCAAAGATCATATGATAAATAAACCCATTGGTGTAAGATATTAAAAAAAATCCCGACTTTAAATCCCGTTAGAAACCGTATAATAGATCTCTGATGGCAGATGTGAACTTAAAATCCGCACCCCATCATCGCTGGAAGAAAACACAACATGTTCAATTTTCAACCCATATGCACACCCCTAATCATGATGCGCACACACCTAACCATAATTGTTATATTTGTCAAAAACACATATATATATATATATGCACACACTCATGCCCTCTATCCTGTACCCTTTCTTTGCCTTTCTTCCCCATAAAACCATAATAGAGCTAATTCGCCCATACAATGCACTCTTCCCCAACATTAATGTTGGGAAAAAATAAAAAAGACAAACACATAACCGAAGCAACAAGTCTAAATAAAAAAATGAGAGCTAACTCATAATAATTTGGTTGCTGTGGTTGTGCTGAAGATATCAAACGAGGGTAAAAAATTGATGCTAACTCAAACAATCTGCTCATGCCAAGGATGACCGAAACGGGTTGAATAAAACTGGTCGAGAAGGGCACTAAACAGGTCAAGGATGATCAAAAGTTGAAGCTGCTCCAGTCAATAGTTTTCCAATCATTTCCTTATATTTCCACATTGCACAACAAGCTCTGGAACTTCCTTCATTTTTGAAGCCAACAAAAGTCCATTCGATAGATTAAACTGAATCAAAATAGACTCTTGTTTGTATTTCCAGCCAGGAGTAGACTAAGAAATGGATCATCAGGATTTGCAGCATTCTCTGGCTGCATCTCTGATTTCATTTTCTTGTTTGATGCGCAGTCATCGGCTACAGAGGGTGCTGATTTCCCTACTGAAATAAATGCTACTTTTCGTGATTCATTTTGTGATTGCAGAGGTTTCAAACCTGCGAATGAGCTAATGGTTCCACTTGCATTTGCTGTGGCTGCCAAATCAATGCTGGGAAGCTCTTGGTGTACATGGTATGCATCATTTGAACAATCATCAGATGCGAATTCTTGATTTGGTGAAGGCAAATCATTTGGCATCAGGGTTCTTGGTGATCTTCAAGTTGGGGGTCATGTTCAATGCCTTGAACTGCACTTGAGTGGAGGAATAGAACATGAGCAAGCATTACTAGCAAATGCATCGAAGAAGGGAAAAAAAACAATGGAAACATGAGAACCAACAAATATACATGAATGCAGATTACGCAAACCAGGTTTAATGGCCATGCTTAGGGAAATTTAATAAAATCGAGTAAATATGTTCAGTTGTTTTATTAAAGATGGGCACATCCAATAACCTTAAACCATGACAGAATCTCCAACAGAAGACTCCCCATAAGTTGATGACATTTTCCAGGAGGTTGAAAATATCCTCGACAAAAAGCATCAAACATTTTATTCACATAAAAACATTAAACTTGATAAAAGTATAGTTTACCTTCATCAAAGAGATCCATAATTTCATACTGAATGGACTGGGCAGGGGGCAGTGGTGATTGATCTTTCATGAAACTAGGATCCTTCTTCTCAATCAAAACAAACTTGTCTTCCTTCCAAACGCATTCTAGTATTTGATCATGAACATGTGAGGGATAGAACTCCCTGAATACCTTCACCAGCAAAAGAACATGCATTGTACAGTGATCAGATGAGAGCCACGATTTCTTACTTTGCAGATAAGCCCAATTACAAGAAATAATAATCATACTTAACAAGTGCCCACGTTCACCAAAGATTCCCTTTGGAATATATATATGTGTGTACATATGCATGCATGCGTGTGTGTATGCGGCGTGTGCGTGTGCTTGTGGATATATATATATAAAAAGTTTTGAAAACAAACCTCAAGTCCTTCCTGGGTAAGCTTTACATCATGCTTCTTTTGAGAAAGAGATGAGACCTTGTTGAAAACCACAACTATATCAAGTAAAATCTGTTAAAAGCAAAGACAAACTTGAGAAGATAAGATATCAAAAAGAAAGGAACAACAAAAGTGCACAATTGCATGTAAAGTTAAACGATATGAGCCAATCACAAGCTCGTTCGCCTTTAATTAAAGCGAACTAAACTACAAAAGTAACCGATCAACCTAAGTTCAAAGCTGATAACATAAACATCACCCTTATTCATAATTGGGAGAACTTAGTTAATGCTACAACTCCAATTCTTCATAATGGCTATGATGTGCCCAAATGGAACTTTGGGGGCATGCACAAGGACAGCCTTCTCCACGACTAATTAGTATACTTAAGGATATTGCACGTCCAGAACCAGAAGATCCTTTTGGCATAATCATACTCTTCAATTCTCAAATACATTCACTTACAATAATCTGAGAGCATGATTAAAAAATCAAAATAGTTAACTTTATCACCAAAAAAATATAGGAAAATTTATGCGGGTTTCAAGCTTTTATCCCTTAATCAATCTTACATCCATGTTAATTATGAATTACAGAAATTATTTTTTGACGAAATGGGGAAATAAACTCTCATATGACAACTAATCTCTCTCATGCGCTATACTCATATAGACTCTCACATGACAATTAAACTCTCTCATATGCTATGCTAATAAGTTTAATTGTCATAGCACCATAGCAAAAAATAAAGAATGAGCATACTCAAAAAGAACCAACAGCCATATGATTTGAAGTTCATGAATTAGATGATTAGTAAATGGGACAGGCCTGGACCTAACATGAATCAGGTGAAAATAGTAGCAGGAAAAGATTACTATATTATGTGTGATGATCTAATAGAAATCTCACAAACACAGCCAGATCATCATATAGAATTCACTGTTAAAGGTGTTCATGTCGTTATATATTCAAGTAGGCTTCGTTCAGTAATACTTACTTGTTGAACAAGAACTCGGAGACGAGCAAGCAGAGCTAATATTGTCACTGAAAACCCAGTAAAAAATGATTTCGCAAGCAAGAATGATATCTGACTGAAAAGAATGAAGGATAATCTTTAATATCTTATTTGTCAGATTCTTTCCCGCAATATTTACAGCTTTAAAACAGGATCAAGGAACTGATAGTTAATGTTTGCAAGATAGAAACAGAAATCACTTCCCACACTCTCACACACCTACTTAATTAAGACATCCATATGACACTAAAGGTTCATAAGAAATGGCATAATAAGAGCCAGAAAAAAAAAATCAAAAAGGGAAAGAAGTCAAGGCATGAGAAAGTAAAGTTTTATACAGCCAAGAATGTGTTTTTAGACGCTCAAAGATTTAAAATTTGGCACTCATTGAATTTCCAGGTAAAACTATGGTTTCCCTTGGCGATTGTAAATTAATCACAGCCATATGACGTGTTAAGGTATGCCAGATATGATATCAACTGACGCAAATGGAAAACTCCAAAAATCATATATATCATTAAAAGATAAGTCCTTAAACTTATAACTATAAAAAAGACAAAACTAAAGAAAAACAGTAGAGAGCTTGACAAATACTATTGAAGCTAAATTCTCAAATATCATAAATATATCAGTAAATTGTGCTTATCCAGAAACAGGATCCTCTACAATTAATCCATAGGAAAAAAACATTTGTAATTTTCTCTACAATCCTGTTAGGGATCAGATTGGTTGGACAGTAGAACTGCATGTGTATATGTGTTTGGTTACTTCCACAAAATCACAAAAAAAAATTTGGGAAAAGCTTCCTCAGGGATAACCTGCTGTAACACATGAAAATGGAGGATTTATGAAGATGCCAACAAATAGATTAGACAAAAGCTTCTACTTGGTGTTTAGACATAAATATCCATATATGTGAACACGCAGCTCTACATAAAGGCACGCAGCTGAAAACAATTTGCCTCACTAGAATAGATATGGATTGGTCCAACATGAAATAAATTTGAGAGGCATGAAAGATGGATAGTCATAAATAAGCAAAAAAATAAAAAAATAAAAAAATAATTAAAAAACATAATAGAAGGATACATAGATGCCTTCAGTATTGGTTCAGCCATCTGCACACGAGAAAGCAGCAGATCATGACAATTTGGAGGGTTGAGGATGAGGTAAAAATCTTTTACAGAAAGAGTATTTACAGCCAATATATAATGAAAAGTCCAGGTTATTCCATAGTGCCTAAGGATTTAAAATAGGTAGATCAGTAGTTTGCTTTTCTTAGATATATTATACTTCTATTAAAAGACATTTAATCCGCATTGCAAAGGTACAATGTTGATAACTTGTTCGCAATCTTGTCTAGATGGCTCAATAAGTTACCACAGGGAACCAAATAAGTATATTCAGCAATCATTCAATAATGGTACCTCTATGTCAAGAGAAAATACATAAAATATAAGAATAAACATGATTAATCCCATTGCATGTTCTGCATAGTGATGCAAATGCAACATCAGAATTGAATACATAGTATAAAAAAGGAAGGGAGACAACTGCTAAATGATAATAGGGTGATTTAGAAAATGGTGAATTGGGTAAAGTTGTCAAACGCCATCTTAGGCACAGGCTAATTCTTTGCATTAGCTAATGAAGTTGGTAAATCATTCATTGACATAGAAACTTGTCCAGAGGGCCAGGTCATACTGAAGATTCTATAGAACTTACAAGGGATAACCTCAAGAAAGAATGAAAAGCAACCACATCACTCTTAACCTATTTTCTTTACTTCATTTGATATAGAGCATAAACTATGAATTAATTTAAGTAAGAAATTGCAAGAAACAATATTTAATATTGTTTCATTGACACCCATAACCAAAACAATATGGAGGTAAATCTTACAACGACAAGAACTGGACTAATGAATGGATATGTAGATCAAAATACAATTCAGAGAAGTTTAATATGCACCTGTGATAGTAGACGTGCAATTCCAAGAAGTCGCTCCAGATAGTTATACTTTCCACAGGGACTTTTTTTATTTACTCTACAAAAAATAATTAAGTGATGAGAACTTAGGAAAACTAAATATAGCATTGCAATTCAAAAGATCAATCAACAATGACTTTTCAATAAGTAACAAAACACATAAGAACAAAGCATATGCCACTGCAGGAAGAAAGAGTTAAACCACTCAGAATGCTCACCAGGATTATAGTTCTTCTGTCTAACAATTCACAACTTCTGAAGATAACATCACAGAGGTTCCCATCAGGACTATATATTTAGACTACAAATCTTAAATTATATTTTAGGACAATAAAATATCACAAATGCATCTTTCCTAGTACCATTGTCTGATGGCATATCAATCATCCTCCAGGACGTCAGTGGCCACATACCTAAGCAACTTATGCACCAAAGCATCATCAAATCTAAACTAGTGTCTATGCCGATCAAAGTGTGCATTGCATCAGATCCATCACATCTCAGTTGATTTACAATAAATTCCTTAATATGGATTATAGTGTATTTGCACAATTAAATTAAAATATCTACTTCTAATTAGCAACACCAAAATTCAGGAAAAAAGAACAGCCACCTGCTAATAAAGAAAGCCTTCTGGGCAGGTTTTTTCCCATCAATGATAGGAAACAATACACTCAATACATCACCCAGCATAGCAGAGTTCAGAAGATTGACATCCCTTCTCACCTGCAAATCAGACACAACCAAGCTTGTACTGAAATTACCAATCAAAAAGCAAAAAAACAATAACAAGTAACAAAAGCAAACCTTGAGAAGTGATTTAAAGTATGGGCATCGGCGATGCTGATTCTTGTTCTTGTATACGATCCTTTCCAGGATCCCAGACTCAGTCTGGAGCTGACGGAGAAGCACTCTCAGCCTCTCCTCTATAACAGAGAAATCCGAGAGCTCCATAGCTGGAAATTGATAGAGATTTGAAGCAAATCCGATCCAATCGGAAAAAAATTTTGAATTTACTCTTCGTCCAAGAAATCAGCAAGGAATCCACTGAAGAACACCCAAAACCGTCGTATGATCCCGCCGGAGCTCAGGGGAGATGAGCAACTCTAGGGTTTCGTCGAAGAGAGAGAGGCGAAGGGAAAGGAGGCGCGGCAAATGAATTCGAGATAACTTTATAAAAAAATTGGAAATTTTTACGATAATCCCCTTCAAATTTTGATATTCTTAGAAACTTCTCTCAAGGGAGTATTTTATAAATTTTGTTATTTGCGAATGTTATGTAACTGTAAATAATAAAAGAAAGGCAATAAGTTTTCTGGGGACGTCCTCAGAAAAATATCCCCACAGCAACCGTTAAATCATCATCTAATAACTGTTGTTTCATTTCTAACTCCAGAAATAGAATTAGTGATACTAATCTCATTTCTAGGATTAGTTTTGTAATAAAATAACAATTGTTACATCATCATCTAACAGTTGTTGTAGATGTCCCTAAATTACAGGTCCTCTAATAAAAACAATATATATATATATATAATAAAATCGTATGTATTTAAAAAAATATATTTAAAATTAGTTGTGTTTCAACAGATATATTGATTGCAAGTGTGTTTTTTAAATTATCAAATAAATTACTTTATAAAATATAAGGAAAAAATGAGATCCTTACAATAAAATCGATTTTATTATTTTATAAATATGGTAAAATATTTATTGAAATATATTATTTTTTCATATAACCTTCAATGTGTTGGCTTAAAAAATTTAAAGGTGATTAAAAAATACTAAGATACTGGTTTCTATATTTTTGCTTTAATTTCTTTCCCACACTTCTCTCTATATATGGATAATATATACATAAAAGCATCAGTTATTTTTTTTAAGTAAATCACTAAACATTGATTAAATATTATTTAAATCATTAAATTTTGATTTGTTTCAAAATGCTCATTAAACTTACTAATCTTACCCGCTGGATTAGCATCTTCATTAACTAACATGGAAGTTGGAAAAAACCGAATCAGCACACCGGTGGAGGCTTCCAAATCAGTTAATGAAAATATTAATCCAACTGATGACTTGCCAATAAAATGATTAGTAATTTTAGTGAAGCATTTCAAAATAAATTAAAATTCAGTTATCAAAATGATATTTACCCAAAGTTCAGTGATTTACCAAAAACAATTCACCGTCCATCTTTAAAGTATATATATAAAACAAAATCCAAAATATATACATATATAATGAATGCCTTCAAGCTTATGAATGTTAGATATGTATGCATTTGAATGTATAGGTAGGAAACACACACTCTTTGCTTTAACTTAAGATGTGAATCACTCTTGTAAGTATTGTTACATTATATTCATATTTAATCATATGTTAAACACATCATGATTCATATATGTGAATCCCTCTTTTTTAAGTATTATTACATTATAATCATATTTAATATGTTTTAAAAACATCACACACACAGATATATATATATATATATATATATCAAGATTCATTTATAAACATCAACAGTTAAAGAAAAGAGTAGATATAAAGAGAGACAGACAGAAAAGCAAGTTAACAGATGTGCAAACAGTAGAATTAATAATTCCTAAACCCTGTCCTTGCATTGAAATGGATTAGGTGAGTTGCTATTAGTTTTAACAGTGAGAGGAGATGCAAATTGAGTTGGACGATTGTGATAGATTGTGTTATTACTAAGAGCATGAACAGAAGTATGAATAAGTATTGTTCTTAACATTGTTGAAATATTTCTGTGTAAATCACGGTTGATACGAATGGATGAATCCAACAGCTACCAAGTGAGTGTTAGTATAATTGATATCTGCGGATATCCTAGTAAACTGACCCTCTATATATATATATATATATAGAGAGAGAGAGAGGACTTGTTAACTAAGAACATTTATAGATTTGAAAATCTATGAACGTTTATCATGACCGTTGAAAATGAATCCAACACTTTTAATCATTTTCACTACTGTGACATAAAATTTTCATTTAGTGTCAATGTGTTTAATTTAAATTGTTCAATTATAATTTTTACAATAATTCAATCAATCACAGCCGTTAAATTTGACTTCCACTAACGCTACTGTTTAACTAAAAACCCAATAAACAACAACATACATACCCACCCGTTGGCGACTTGGCTGTCAGTACAACCTATTTTAACATAATATAAAGAGCAGCACCTCTTCAAAAAGTTAAATAATAATAATCATAACAATAATAATAATTAAAAAAAAAACCAACTTGAAAAAGGTCACCATTGTGAAGAACAGAAGAAATAAATAAGAGTAGCAGCACCAGCATTGAATGAAAAGAGAACAAAAGAGCAATTCTAAAATATGAGAAAAAAACAAAAGAGAAAACTATGGGTGATAATATTGTCTCAAGAGAAGTTTGACTTTCATACTTTAGTCAATATTTCATCAAAATTTTATTTGAGGATTTTTTTTTTAAGGGAATTTTTTTATAAAAATTACAAATTACAAATTAAAAAGGTGGTATGAAAGGCCCACTTCTATGGAACAAATACATTGGAGTAGGGAACTTCCAGCCCACTACCAACACCTCTAAATTGAAATGTCAAATTATTCTAAAAAATATTTTAAAATAATAATCAACAACATTAAAGACAATGATGGGAAGTTGAGTGCAAATTTCTTTTTATTAGTGTGAAAGACCAAATAAAAATAAAAAACGTTTCCTTGACTTTGAAAAAAATGAGTTTTCTCATTAGTTTATAACTTTATATCATCAATGGATCTTTCAAAAACGCCTTTCAAAATAAATAAATAACTAACAAAACTTTAGCCACCATTAATTAGCACGTTGTTCTCATTAGTAAATTCCCAATTTATAAATAAAAATAAATAAATAAACAATGTGAAAATAATAATTTAATTCTTAACTAGTCCTGTAGAAATATATGAAAATATTATTATAATAATGACAATCAAAGTCTAGGGAGAAAACATATCTATATCACTGCCTTCAAAGTATTAAGCTCACACTTCACAACCTGAAGAATGTTACAACATTGGAAGCAAATTTCACACAATGGTTATATTCAATGACACAGTTTCAAAAGATTCAGATATGATGCACAAAACTGCAAGCCTTCAGAACTTCATTGTTGCCGGTAAATATTCAATGTCGGTACAACATCGATGAAGAAGATGATTGAAAGAAATCGAGTTGACACAAGTTGCTTGTATGAGCAAACTTTTTATATCATTCCACATCAGACGAAGAAATTTCCTACTTAACAGTAGGATTTTGGTACGACAAACCTCGGAAATTTGAGAATTTAAGTATATAAATGTTTCTTCGACGTCTTTGCTCATATCAAGCATGAGACATGAGAGAAAAATGACGAGCCAATCTGGTGTGGAAAATTATTGAACAGGAAAGAACCCGAGAAAGAAATCATCCTGTTGTAGTATGGTTTGAAATGGCTTGCAGGAACATCATCTTGGCTTTGGTTTCTGTAGAAAATCGGCCCAAAAGAGCCATTGTTGCAGTGGTACAGCCCACTTTTTCGATCCCTCGGGATATCATACAAGTGTGACTTGCTTCAACAACAACCATCACACCGGAGCCAAGGACAGAATACACTGTTTCTGCTATCTGCCTTGTGAGCCTCTCTTGCACTTGAAGCTTGACGCTGTAAAAATGAACCAGTGATTGCAATATGCACCTCTGTATGACTTCACCTTCGTTCGAACTGAAGTAGCCGACATGGACTACACCATGAAAAGGAAGAAGATGGTGCTCGCATTGCGAACAGAAGGGTAGGCTCAGTTCAGTGTGCATCTCATTCTGCTCTGCACCAGCAACCCCGTTTGTTGTTTTCATATGCAAGCTGTTTCTGCTAAGCTCCATTTCAAAGCTCGATTTCTTGAAATTTGTTAGCCAATGGATAAATCGTGAAGGAGTGCCCATGAGCTCTTTCCGAGATGGATCTTCACCAAGAGCCTCAATGATTGAAGTTACTGCATCAACCATGGAAGTTTGAATTACTCCAAACTTGGGAGAAGATTTAACATTAGTCAGGTTCCTTCCGTTGCATGGTAAGATGTCAAGAGATCTTAACGGGCACCAGGATTGCGCGAGAGAGTGGTATGGGTCAGTCTCCTCCATGTGTATACCTTTGAACTTGAGAAGAGCCAAAAAATCATCCCAGAAAGGATGATCTTCATTCTTAAAGACCCCCGAACTAGAGAAAACAGAAGCATTGACCCACCCTTGCATATCCAGTTTCGAAGAAATTTTTAAGTAGGCCTTGCAATTTAATGTTTCAGGCAACTGAATGTGCGAACACTGAAGAGCAACAGCAATACCAGCAGGGTTGATGCTACTCTGCAAAGCCGAAGAAATTTCATCGGCCAGCCTCTGTGGTTCTTGAAGCCTCCGGGCAAAGACATCAGCTACCCTCGACAGCTTGCTTAAGCCCACAACACGCTGCCCTGATGGAATATATCCAACATGGCATCGAATACTGAAAGGGAGCAAGCAAGACTCACAGTATGAGAACATATCGATGTCCCGCACAACCACAAGCCCACCAACTCCTCCAGCACATCCTGTGGCATTCTCTAGACCAGCTTCAGGAAACAAAGCACCTTGTACAATGTCATTCACTTTAAGTTTGTAACCTGACAATGATATTCCCAAATCAACTCTGTTATCAGAGCCAAATGTACAATTAGATAGACATCCTTCAAATTGAAAATGATGATTATTATCAAAGCCATCCCACAAATTTTTTCAAAGAATAAATGACATCGTAACTAAAATTAGCAGCAACTAATTTAAAGTTTTCAAGCAAAATTAATAATGCAAGGAGAACTTGGGTCATGGAAAGGCTACTCCTTTTGAGCAATTCAAGAATCAGAATCAACAAGCAGACAAAATGAGAAAGACCACTAGTTTGCAAATGCTAAATTGATCACAAACTACATAAAAAAGACAGCTATCCTCACTAACTACATTGCCCAAATACAAAAAAGACAAAGAGAGAGCTAAACTAGTTCCCAAAACCAACTTGATGACGCCTAAGAAAACATCAGCCAAATTCCCACCAACTTTGGAAGAACAAGCTAAAAATCATCCCTTTCTCTGATAAAGCAAATCAAAATGGATTTTTTTTAATCCAATAACAGAATAAGAATTATTACAACAATCAGATAAATCTCTCTTTTTTCCCCTGTTTGGGTGCAGCATCTCTGAGATCAGAACTAAATTACTTTTTCCTCAAAAAAACAAAAGAAGAGATTTTGATATCACCAATCAAATCAAACAGAAAAACCCCCAAAACAAAGGGCATGCACGCAATCCCTTTCCCAATAGACTCCTATTCAACACAAAAACACACACAGATCAAAGAGGAAACAAACCTCGAGTACCATCCAAAAAGGCTTTGGCAACACGAAGAGGGGTCTTCTTCAATCCCTCTCTCCCCGAATCCTCCCCAAGGCCATGCAGCAGCACCTTCACAGCATCCTCAATCTCACGAGTGGACAACATCTCAGACCCAGATCCAGGCACCAAACCGACGGCGCAGTGAAGCTCCTCATCAAGATGCGCATCATCCAGAGCTCCCATGGCCTCCAACGCCGCCGAGGAAGCGAACCCTAGAGGAGAAAATGGAAGGAGCGCGCAGCTGATAAGGGATCGAAGGCGCAGAAGCCAACGGTGGGACGGAGTTGTTCCTTGCGCTGTGTGGCTTGGGCTCGCTCCAACCCCCGTTCATTATTTATATTATTATAACATTCTCGCCTTTTTCACATTTACCACCCTATAAAATTTATATTTATATGTTCACATCCTATTTAATCTTTTGTCAATATAATTTGTCCTTAGAAAATTCTTCTATTTTAACATTTGAATAATATAAGTCTCTCTCAAAAAGCTCCTAATAATAAATTATATTAGAAGAAAAGGACTTATATTTCTCAAATATTTAATATGAGAAACCTCCTAATAATAAATTATATTAGAAGAAAAGATTTATATTTTTTAAATATTAAAATAGAGGGATCTAAAGATAAATTATATTAGAGGGACAAATAAATTAATTATATTAGAAAGGCTGAATAGGATATTCTACCTAAAAACATAAATTCTGTGATCTGATTTTATTTGTTAAATACACCATCTCGCTCATTATTTATATTATAATAAAATTTTTTTTTCTTTTTTTATGTATATGATTATATAAAATTATATTCACATGTTTATATCCTAAATGAATTAATAATTTTAACCCTGTCAAAGTGATCATAAATATGTGATAATGTTCATTATTTATATTATAATATTCTTGTATTTTCATATATATGATCATATAAATTTATATTTACTTGTATACATCTTTAAAAATAATAAATACTGCATGATTTGATTTGTTAAATAAATTGATAATTTTATCTCTATCAAATATAGAAGATTTTTAATTTTTTTATTAAACAGAGAAATCACGTATCTTATTTGGCAAATGTGTGAAATTTTTTTTTTTTTGGTAAATTATTCATTAAATTTTTTATAAGTTTGATATTGTAAAAATATGTATATAATTTTTATACAAAATATATTTAGTAGTCAAATACCTATTATTCTTAATAATTTTTTCAAGTTTCACCTTGTAAAAATATGTATATAATTGCCCTAGCATTAGCAACATGTTATGTAGTGAGTTGTCAATTTTATAATAAAAAAATATATATATATATTTGGTATCATACCAACATGGATACCTTTTAATTACATATACACGGTTATTTGAATTTATAAATAAATCCTTTTATATTTAATTTTTCATTAAATTTAACGATTTAAAATATTTAAGCAAGTGGAATAGTATCAACTTGACTGTTGCTACAGTACCACACGAATAATTGCTATAATATGCCGTTTGCTACAATATCATCATGTGTTACAACCCGTCAATTGCTATACTATGCATCCATTATTTTAAAGTATTCATAACAATAATTAACTTTTTGAAATTTCAAGGATGAACAAACAATGGAACACGTGGCATAATCAGTGGATTAAAAATGAAAATTTTTCTTTATTTATACAAGTGTATATATATAATTTTAAGCTTTTATATATATATATATATACACACACATGAGTAATGTTATATAGAGTGAAAAACCACACGAACCAACACACCACTGATGTGGCTGGTGATATGGAAAATATTTTTTTTATTTAATTAAAAAAATATTGATAAAGTAAAAGTATGACACAGGTCGGCCCTAGTTTGTGTCTTTCTCTTCAAAGCCAAATGAGAGAGCACAGACATAAACTAGGGCACAGGTCGGTGGTGCACAAAAGAGAGAGCGGCAGTTGGATCAGTGGTGCACGAAATCAGTGGTGTACGAGAAGCCGTGGCCTGAATGGGGGCTGGGAGTGGGGGAGGAAGCAGCGGCCGGGACGGGACCAGGAGCATGGGAGAAAAGCGTCGGTCGGGAAAGAGGACCGTGAGCGGGGAAGGGAAACAGCGGCCGGAAACGGCAAACGAAAACGGCGACTGGGAGCGAGGAGGGAAGCAAAGACTGGGAGCACAGACACAAATGAGATAGACGGACTCACGTGTAATTTTACTTTATCAAAAAAAAATTAATTAAATAAAAAAATATTTTTCATGTCATCAGCCACAAGTCGTGTGGTTGGTTTGTGTGGTTTCTTCGCTATATATATATATATATATATATATATATATATATATATATAGCCCATTTCTATTTTTGGTGTGTGGTGGGCTCATGAAGTGGTAAAGCTAAACAAAAACTTGTGGGGCCCGCATTAATGGTATATGTACGTAAATACTCACTCGAATTGATCATCCGAATGTTAATCCCGAAATCGGGATGTTAACTCCGGAGTTAGAAATGCTAATGCTGTTAGAGTTAACATTCGGGTGACTAATTTGGGTGAGTATTTATGTACAGATAGCATTATTCATATTTATTTGTATGTTTTTCTCAACACATTATTGAGCATTATTTTTTTGATAAAATTGATTGGAGATAGTAATAAAAATGGTCAATTGTTAGATCATAAAAATGATCCGTGTAAACCATTAGCTATTTCTTTTATATGAATCTCTAAATTATATAATAAAATATTTATAGAATTTTCTTTAGCATCATGTATGACTTCATTAGACCTAGCTACACATAGGAATACTATCATATATATATGGGAAAATTCACCCCTCGTAATTTTCCAAACTTTACAAAAACCCCCTCCTACTTTTACACACCCCGACGATGCTTTTCCGTTAGTGTTTTAACTTCCCTTTACCCTGCACTGCTCACTCTCAAATGGGTCCACGTAGTGAAATCCCATTTTTGGCCTCGAAAAATGCTGGGAAGAAAAGTCACTAAATCACATCATGTTTCAACCGAGGCTTTCTGGCGGTTTCGATAGACAATGCCTAGGAGTTGCATTACATCTTGTTGTTCTCCTCATTTATCCTCGGCTGAGTTATTTGACTTCTGCACGGTTTCCGTATCACGGTGAGAATCTCTTAGTTCTATCGTTTTGACTCATTCAAGCGTGTTTATTATAGCGACTCATTTGTGGTAGTCGGGTGAAAGTTTATCATACCCCGAAATATATAAATCGGTTTCTCCAAGAAAATGAAGTTGATTTCCATCGGATTGGTCAAGTGCACTTCATGTAGTCGATTTTATTGTCGATAGTAAAGCGTACTATCGTCGTCTCGTCTGAAAAACGAGTTCATTTCGTTGTAAAGTTCTTCTCGCTTTATGGTTATCTATTTGTATATTTTAAATAATGTTTAACTATTTGCTATTATCCGCTTTAAATATATTACTAATATGTTTAATAATTGTCATATCCGCTAATACTTGTCATCTCCGCTAACATTATCTTTACATGTATAACTTTTCATATTAACGCTTTAAATTCTCAAAGTCTCTGCAGAAACGCTGATCTTTTTCGCTTTGATCCGAATTGTTGGCAGCTCGCAAGCGTGTAGGATATGGGATCCGTGCGTATAAGAATTAACGACGGCATTAATTCTATGCACTCGACCACTTGAATATAAAACATCCGATACATCATGTCATCGATCAATGTCGGTCCACCGTGTGCTTTAATTTTTCTCGGATACGAAGAGTCACCGCTTGTAGACTCTCACACCATAAATAACCGGGAAGAACCCTTCCCTACGGACAACCACTCGCTCGTCGCCCTCATCATCCTCCTCTTCCTCTTCCTCCTCTTCCCACGGACAACCACTCTGTCTGAAAAGGATGTTTCGTGAACCTCCTTCCTTATCTTGAGAATCAATCGGTAGCAATCACGCAACAAGTTAAAACTATCTTTTTCACCCGAAGTCGAAATGCTCGCGATAATCGCTCGAATGCGCAGGATTCTCCACGTGGACGACGGCAAGCAATTAGCAAGCTTTTCGACTGGGTAAGAAAAGAAAGCTTTTCACGTATCGTGGAATGCGGAGGATTCTCTAGAGGAGGAGATCGAGAAACATCCTTTAAGACGGGGATGATATTTACTCACTGAGACTTTTTGTTACCGCTTAAGAACATTACGCCGATGTACAACTATTACGCTACGTGTTTAACTATCAAGATCTTCGCTTAAGTCCCGACCATGACCATTGATTAATAGTCGCTTTTCACGAACGTGTTTGTTTAACCTTTTTAATGTTGTACGTTGTCGGGGTTCAAGTTGACGCGATGCTATGCTACCGTGCGGCATTCGAATGTCATGCACATCTTGTTTCGATTATCGAGCGGTCGAGTCATGAGTGATCAAAGTCCGAGAGAACGTTGTAAATGTTGTAAATGTTGTAAATGTTTTGTAAATGTTGTAAACGAATGTTTTTATTTGAATGTGAACTTCCGAAATTTAAAGCAGAGGCCTAGTAAAAATAATGTGGGAAACAAAAGAACGTCGTTGTAAAACAATAGAAAAAGTTAAACAATACTCGAGTTACTCTTTTAAACAATGACAACGGTGTTTTAAAAAAATACGTGAAAGATGTTTAAAGCAATGACCCGGTGAGTTGCCCATCTTCAACGCGATGTTTTAGCGATTTTACAAAGCTTGAGGATTTTTTAGCAATTTTCACTATATATATATATATATATATATGAACAAATTTGACGCGGAGTGAGAAGTGCATGAGAGGACCTTATGGTTTTTTTTAAAAATATTATATTTTAAAATTTAAAAACCAAAGTGGCCATGTCCCTAAGTATTTAGGCACATGCGTTTTTTTTTTAATATTAAATTTTTATTTTTTTTTAAAAAAAACTACAGATCCCATTAGTGTTTTAAAATAAAAAAACTACCGGTCCTATTAATTTTTTAAATAAAAAATAATTTTAAATTCAAACACTTATGATTTTATAATTTTTTTATATTTTTTTCCCTCCATTTCTACTCTCATATGGCTACTTTCACTAATTTTAAAATTTTATTGGGCAGATGGAAAAAACATTATTGAGATTAATTGGATGAATTATTAGTGACAGGTTACACTTACCCTATTATTGGGAGTTCGCTAATACCTGAGTCCATTGATCAAGATTGATTAATCAGTAATCACAAAAAAAAAAAATTATTTTTCTTCATTGAGAAAGCTTCAATATTAGGATTAGAATACTACATGTCACGGGTTGTTCTTTTGTCAAGAGTCCGTGCAGCTTTTGGTTGGTGTTCCTCTCGATCAAGGCCTCCTTCATTCGGTATGCAAGAATATGAACTTTGTTAGCTTGAATATAAAGAAAATAAAATAATTTTGTAAGAAAAAAAAAAAAACTAGAATTACACAAGTTATAAAGGAGAATTTTCTCTTTATATTGATAATCTTTCTAATAATAATGCTTGTATGTTTTTACAAAAAAAGACTTGGAGGGTTTATTTAGGCATTCACCTAACAAATAAATAGTTATGATCAATTTGATTCAAAGGCTCTCGTGAATAGAGCAAGTGCTACTTATTACTAATTCATTATATCAACCCCTAATAATAATTCTCCTTATAGAACAGTAGAAATAGACAAAGTATAAAAAAATATTATAAAATTATAAAAATTTAAATGTACCGTAATTTTTTTTTTTTAAAACACTAGTGAAACTTGTAGTTTTTAAAAAATTAAAATTTTAATATTAAAAAAATGAGCATGTCCGTAAATAGTTACCGACATGCGCAATTTGGTATTTAAATTTTTTAAAATAATATTTTAAAAAAAAAACCACCTTATGTTAAGTGGGTCCAAAGTGTTGGCAAGTTGTCGTGGTGGGAGAAAAATTGAAGATTATGTTTGATCCTCTTTCCTTATTTATTTTTTTCTTTTGGTTTGAATTCGGAAAGAAAAGTTTGGCATTAGAGAACATTTTCTTCCCAATACTTTTATGCCATGATTGGGACACTTTTTTTTTTAATTTAAACTTTTATAAATAATACAAAAATTTATGGCAATAATAGTCTCTTTCAACTCAAAAATTAAGGGTCCACATTTATTTTTAAAAAACAAATCCTCCACTAAAATCAAGAAATTATAAAGCCTATGTTTACTAGTTCAATCCAATTAAGTTAGATAAAAAAAATGGACATGCATCAAAGTTTATTTTTTTATTGTAATTCCAAAAATTGAAGAGGAATATTTGTGGAGAGAAAGGAAGATGAGGATGATTGAAACACTCAAAGATTGGATTGGATTGGATTGATGAAGAAACTATAGAGTTTGTCAATACAATGGACCACAACTACAAAAGTTCACTTGTACTAAAAAAATATTAGCCACATGTTCAAGCCTCAATCCAATATGTTCTCTATATTAAAACATAATAATTAATTAAAAAAAAAATAAGTAGATGGGGAAGCTTTGTTATCACTGTTGCAATTGAAGCCTTTAAAAGTGGTATTCAACTTCAATTTGCTTACATATCCCTGTTGATACTAGACCTTGAGAAAGTTTATCTAGGTAGCAATCAAGCAAAAATCAAGATGGGAAGAAATTATGCAAATCATGTGACATATGCACATAAGAGGGGGATCATTTTCACACTTTTTTTTGGTCTTCAATCACAAGTCATCAACAACCTTTAACAATAAAAGGTGTATATACAAATATTCTTTATCTTAATCAAACTTTATAAAAGTTTGATTTCATGATCAAAATACTTTTCTATCACACACTAGTTCACTTGGAAAAATTTGCTAACAAAAGAGTAATTTAATTATAAAATAAAAATTCATTAAATATCATCAATAAAATAATAAAACTTTTCAAAATTATTCTTCAACCACCAAACTAAAGAATGAATATGGTGGCTATTTGCAGCATAAAAAAGAGAGACTATGATTTTCAATCCACAAGATTGGAATAATACAAGGATATGCGCATAAAAGTCCTAAATAATAAAAGAAACTAAAAAGAGAGATGCATTCCCAACTTGTTCAATTGCTTCCTTCTATTGATTCAATGAATCCAGTCAAATATAGTAAATGATATAAACCAAATTAGAAGTCAAGTAACTAAAAGTTAGGTCAAGATAATACTTTATAGGAAAGACAACTGGTGGGCTAAGTTGGTACCATTTCTAATCAACACTTGATTGGAGTAAAAATTACTCAAGATCCTCCACAAAAGTAGGACGTTTGTTTATATATATATATATATATATATATGCAAGCATAATTATACTTGCTAAGTATCATTGTCAATAGATTAGGTACTAAACTTAACATTTAAGAGTAACAAAGCATAGATCCAGGAATTGTCCAATTGAAGTAATTTAAGATAAGAAAACACCAGTTGAGCCAGGAAAACCTTCACCAAGTGGCTGCAAAGTCGAACTCATTGCTTCTGTTGAGTCACAGGAGGCGATACCATGTCTGTGATTTGGTCGCAAACATGATCAAATAAAGGTTTCATCAGATGTTCTATCAAATGGATGATCAAAGTAACTATAAATTATGACTACCTTACTTGCATCATGCTGGCATTGTGAACGATGTAGTTATAAAAGATCACTTGGTTGCTAACTTGTTCAGTGCTGCATTTATCCTCTCCTCTGGGATGCCTCTAGCTGGTTCTCCTTTGCAGGTGTCGCCTTTATAGTAGTCGTAAAAGTCTAATATTTCAATGGCAATGTTCTTAACCTGTGGATATTAAACAGGTTAGTGAGATGTGAAGCAAATATATATATATATATATATATATTGATGAAAATTTCAATCCTTCTCCTCTATGCGGAACTCACAACATTCATGTCGACACGGAGCTCCTCAAACCAGGCAGTTGTTTCTTTGTCTTTAAGCACGCTTGCTATGTATATGCAGGCCAAGGCAATCATATATGGAGGGTAGATGAGAATAAGGTCCATTTTATAGGTGTCATTTACTAGACCCCTGCATGTTTCAGGTAGATGTTAGCACCTGATGAGCTTCAGCATATGCTAAGAAAAAAATTGTTTGTAATCTTATTGAAACTTACTATCTACATTCTCAATGAAAGAAAACATTTCGAAAATTTTTCTATCACTACAATTTTCTGTTGTAAAAATAACAAGAGCAACTGAAACTAATAAAGTACATAAAAGGTGGCAGTAGCTGAGGACTTGAAAGATGAGTGTGGAAAAAGCAAAAGAGTGGGAGACCAGATGAAAGACAATTGGAACTTGATCTCTTTTCTGCTCTCAGACGCAACTCGAACTAAATCACATTGTAGAGGCTGTAAATGATGATTTACTCACTTGCAACTTATCCTACGATCAAATCATTATAATCCCAAAAATTTCCAAGAAGGCAAAGGTGACCAAAGAAAGCTCAAAAATGAAGAACCCTTCAAGAGCTCCATTTTAGAGGACCAAGGCATTCTCACGACAAACTTCAACAGAGACACAAAGGTAGGCATTGATATCTAGTTAATTCTTCTACATTATTCATAAATAAGGTTTTCAAATCAGACTGATAAATCTGGCAAAAAACGTTATAGGATTGTAAGGAACTCTTATTATAATTTCTCAGACTGATAATAAAGTGCTTACCAAGCATAATGGGTCAGGTCTGTCATGCCAGCATCCTGCAATAGCCTTAAAAAAAGAATAGACTTCTGCTTTAGGTATCCGCTTTAGGTATCCCAAGGAAAAGCATAGAGAATACATTTAAGTTCATTCAGATATAATTGCTATTTCATATGTTATGTATTTGAAACCACAAAGTCAAGTATTAACCACCACCATGCTAACACAAGACAGTAGAGTAGTAGAGTTCTATCAGGATTGGAACAATCCAAGCATTGAATGAAAAAAGTTAAAGGAGTAAAATATAGTGGCAATCTAATCTAAGCAAAGAAGTGCAAATTAGTAATAATTCCTCTAACTTAGAGTGAGGTATCATATCTGTAAAATAGCAAATGACCATTGAACATATTACTTTGAGTCTAGTTTAAGATCTCGTTATCATCATCAACTGGCAAAAAGGCCATGAATAGCATCCTACATTAACCCTTTTTTTTCACCAATCACCCTATCAACTACCAATTTTCCAATAATACTATGCTTGAAATACATCAATCCATTTTCATGATTTCAAAAGAAATACAAAAACATCACAGAAGTGAAGAGTTCAATCATTAGCTATTTATAAATTTCCCAAGTTATCTTTCCAAAATATATACCAAAAAAATCTCTGAACAAGGGAAAAAGGCATGTTAAGACAATTTCTAACCAAAGGTGCCATGCAAGATATTCGGTATAGAAATGGTTTTGGTACACCATGATATTGCTGATGGGATGAACTTCTTGAGTGAGGATACTAAACTATATAAGTAAACAAATTGTAAACAATAGCAAACAGCATGGTACGATGATCCTTTGATTGAAGAAACTACTTGAACTAACAGATATCAAAAGAATTTTTATCAATATTATTGGATTTAATTGCCAATAATCAATGACGAATTCTAAAGCGCTACTGTAAAACTTTCCTCACTATGCATGCATAACACCAAGAATACACATCAGCAAAATTAAATAAGAGACTGCACCCAAAAGATCAAAATGCAGACTAAACATGTGATTGAACATGGCATACTCACTGAAGTAGTGCACGGTATGGATGAAAAACAATCAGGTAATAGTCAAGGGCTTCAAGAAGTTTCATTTCCATTTCAAGAATGTCCTTAATTTCAAACCTGTATTTTTCATCTGGACCTGTTAATTGGATTGAACTGTTGTGAGGATTGCAGCACAACTACTAAGACGTAATTTAGTCAGTGACAAGTTAAGCTGAATAGTTACACATCTTTTTGATGTAAAATACAAGGAGTCTAGCCTGCACTGTGCTTTCTTCTGCTTTCGATGCCAGGTACAAGCAAGTCGGAGCAACCAGTCGTGGGTCATATTCTGTCATGCTCTTTCTGCAAAAATGTAGTAAATTAGATCATTTCAAAATGGCGTTGGCACATTGATAAAAAGTAAAACCTAGATGAAAATGCTATGTCAATATTCAATTGATATAATATCAAACACAGTATTCAGATAATTTGTCCGGCTTGATGCTTACAAACTTGCTTACCAGAATGGAAGCCGACTCAACTGTCGGTTGTGACTATCACGACCAGGAACCCCTTGTTTGATTCAAAAGAGAGGGGAAGGGGGAACAAGGGAGGGTGAGAAGGGAGGTTTGAAATAATTTCATATTTGATTCAATGGAGGAGTGAGGAGGGGTAATATATTTTTTGAATTAGTTGGAAGAGGATTATGATGTATATTGACCATTTTAACTTTTAATATAAAATGAATTATGATTTTTTTTTTACACAATTTTATTTTTATAATATTTTGTTATTATTATTATTAATAAAAATTAATACCATGATTGCCCATTTTTTATGTCTTTTATAATTTTTACATTTTACATAATTTTTTATTATTATTAATTATAAACCAATATGTAAAAAACTAAAATTAAAAGACTACAAAGTAAATATTTGAATTAAAATTAATTTAATATTCTAAAACAGAAAATTAAACAAAACAAAATTAAAATGGATAATTTGATCAAAGCCTTATTTTACCAAAGGCAATTTTGTCAAAAAGTAATAATAATAATAATAATAATAATAATAATAATAATAATAATTCTACTCCAAAAAGGCCCCAATTTGGAGAAGCAGGGATATGAGGGGTTTGGAGCAGTGTTGCACCCCTCCAAACTTCTATTACTCCTAATTCCCTCAACCAAGCACACTTTACAAGAGACCTTACAACACACCCATGAAACTGCTCACGTGATTTTAAATAACATAAAACTGTTGAAGAGTTATGGAAGATTATATCTCAACAAAATCAATTTGACGAGGACACACGAGCAAATGAGTCAGATCAGGATCAGTTCAAAACTATTCAAAGCAATCAATGATCTATTTGTTACAGAAACAAAGTCCAAAAGACTCACACAAAACGGCCAATCTTTTCCACCAAACTCAAACCGATCTTATCAACATTACGTTTTGGCCTAGAGACATCACTTTTGAACTTTTGATAAGAGGAAAAAAAAACCAACACCGAACATAAAACAACAGGCATTTATTTTATTTTGACAGGAAATGAATAAACGAGCCAAGATATCCATTATTAAAACAAAACAAAACAAAACAACACGCAAATACGATGTCTAAAATAAAGTAACATTCATTCACCGCATACCTTGTATACACACGCCTGAAATAAGTGACAGCAGTAGCTATGACCCTGAAATATAAATGTATCAATATTCTTAATCATGAATTATATCCACAGTTGTGAGTCTTTCATAGCACCTTAGAAAGTAATTAGAGCAGAGTAAAAATAACAGGACGGTACTTAAGTCATTAGAACTACAAACCATAATGAGGTAGTAGGAGTATTTTAAATAACACATTAAGCACTTCAAATAAACCAAATGAATGTGATGTGCATGCATGCTTGTGATGGTTTGAATCCATAACTATATATTTACTTGCACACAATACATTAAACAACCACTCACAAAGCATGATTTTCACAAGAAGGCAAACTCAAAAGCACGAAACTACGCTAATTACTTCAAATAAAAACAAGACTCTTCACAGTAACAATAGCTCAACAATCTTTTTCAATTTTATGCAAATAAATTTAGCATGATACACAGACAACTGAAATAAATTCAGTAAAGCACTAACCTTTGTCTCACTTTAACTTGTTGTGCCAATTTCCATATATCTACAGTCAAGCAAACAACCACAACATCAACAGTTAATGAAACAAAAGGCTTTTCATTACACAAGAAACAATATCAAATGTATCGAATGACATGATAATCTCCAGTTTCAGCATTCTGATCATTTATAATAAACATTAAAAATCCCTTGATTTAAATTCCCTAAGAGTTTAATTACTAACTTAACTAATAACACATCCAAAAAAATCTAACACAAAGTTCCCATCAAGCACACAATAAAACACCAAACTTTTTACTCGATTTAAATTTATTAAGAATTGATTTGCTGTCTGAAATTGTTGATGATAATTCCCAGAGAATCACTTCACGCCCAATTGCAAAATTCAATCATGAAACGCTTCTAAATAAGAAATTATCCAAACAAAAACCATCTCACCACCACCAAAAAGTCTAAAATCATACCAAATTCCACTAGGGTTACACAATCCTCTTCCCACCCAAAGAATCAACAATTTTAAATAATGAAAAGGGGAAAAGAGGATCATACGATTGGTCATATGGATCTTGATGAGCTTGAACTCCTCCTGTGTAAGGCCTCGCTCCTTGTCCAACGGCTGAAGAACACCGACATCGTCGGGGTCCAACAGCTGCTTGCTGTCCAAAAACCAAATTAACGATCAGAGACGAAGAAACAACCAGCACCATTAATAGCAATTGAGATCCCAATGAAGCGGGAGAGGGAGTGATTACCAGTGAGATGATGCCCAGAAGTTGGCCGCCATGGGAGAGCTTCACGGAGCTCGGAATGGGAAACCAAGACGACGAAGGCCCGATGGTGATATATATACTCGTGAACTCTGATAAGAAAATTAGTGGCATTTGATTTTTATTTTTATTTTTATTTTTTAATTAACAGAATACAAATTTACGTTCAGAATTTATTTATTATTTATTTATTTTATATTTGTTTTAAAATTTAAGATAATTAATATCTTCTAATTTAGAATAATATATATATAATTTTAGATAGGGCAAAGGGATTTTAGTCAGATGGCACTGGCCTCACTCACTGCAAAGGATGTTATAGAAACTTTATTATTGGTTCAAAATACGCTAAACACAATTATACAATAGTAATTGTGCTTATCCTATTTATTAATAAATTTATATATACATATGAAGAATTTTTAATAGTAAGAAAAATTAAATAAACATTAAAGTATAATTTTTTAGTGATGTTTTAATAGCATTTTAAATTAGCTCATCTAACAATTGTTAATTATATTGTATAAATCTTATGTTTATTACTGTGCATGATTATGTTTAATAGTGTTTAACACTTGTATGAGATAACGATAGCTACTAGATGTAAATTTAATAGCACTGTAAACATCTCTAGATTTGAAATCTATAAACGCCCAAAATGATATACCTTTCTACATATAACTTTGTTTACTTTCATATTAAAATTATATTAATCTGTATCTAATAACTAAATATCAAAGGAGTGAGATTAACATATGCCATTTTAATCTCAAATAAATATTCTAGTAAACTAATTAAACATCATCTACCCAAACACAATCTATTTTGAGAAATGAGGGGTAATTTTGTTGAGTACTAACGTTTGCTCTTATTTTAATTTGAGCACCAACATTCAATTTGTATCAAATTGAGCACTATTTTTTAATTTGATTGCGCCGACAAACTTTTGGGGTTTTCAGGTGAGGATTAGTTGATGTGGACGCCAGAATGCTTGCATGGCCACTAATAATCCATGTCATTTGCACCTGTGAAAGGCGCCATGCCAGCAAGGTGAACAACTGACTTTTATTATGGCCACGTAGGACGCCATGTAGGAACTTCTTCTTCTTTCCCCTTTTCTTCCCTTTCTCCCCGATCCCTATTACCTTAGAATCCCATTGTCTCTCTTCCGGTCAAGATCAAGAACATAGGGAGAAGTTCTTCAAAAAAGCCGCAGTTCTAGAGCAAGAGATCAAGAACATAGGGAGAAAATTACATTAAGTTTCTTGGGTGGCGCATTCATTGCATACCTTGAACATAACATGCATCACAAAACTTAAGAGAAGCACTTCCAGCATCCTTGTACAGTTTTTTGTATATCTTCTTACTCTCATTACTTGATTGTAATCAAAGAAAATCATTTAATATGAAAAAGAACATGAGCATAAATGACTCTGCAAGTTCTATACACTACTCGAATTATATACAACCTTATAACACTACAAAAATTAGCCACATTTTTGTGAATTATACACACAAAAATCAGCCACATCTGCTAAATTGTACACACAAAAATCAACAAACTTGGTTGAATTTTACACGCAATTATGCATTAATACAAAAACACAGAAATTAACTAACTTTATTTCATAAAAACATGTTATACAATATGAAAATGGAACACGCTTATGGTCCAATCAACATCCATGATCTATTTCTCTCCCACTTGCATTGGTGATCACTCTTCTGTCTCCCAATTTGGAGGCGCAAGACTATTGAAATACTGTTTCTGGCGTGGAGAACTCTATTGGAACACATGGACTTGAAGAATTTCTTCCTGCGTTATCGAGCTCAACTAAAAGAGAGAAAATGGGGTTCTAGGGCAAAAGGGATCGGGGAGAAAGAAGAAGAAGCTTCTATGTGGCCATAGTTATAATACCTTGAACTTTTGGATACCTGTTGAAAATTATATTCAGGGCATTATCACAACTGAGACTATTTTGTAGAGCAGTTCTATGGAGGAGTCCAAATGGAAAACACAAGGACTTATATGTGAGGGTTTATAGAAGATTTTGGGTTCACAACTAATTAAAATGATTTGATCTAAATTGTTTCCAGAGACCAATGACTAAAAGGTAAGTTGATAGGGACCTTTTGGAAATACTATGTTATGATGCAGGGACCGTTGGATAGTTTACATGGGTCTTTTTGTAAGACTCTTTTCCTGACAGGGATTGAAAGTGAATTTGTGAAATAAAAAGAAAAACAAATATTAGAATTTGGTTAGCCGGAAAGAATGGTTTTCTTCATCTTCTTCAATGACGGTGATAACAGTATTCAAATAAATAAATAAATAAATAAAAGAAAATGGGAGAGGTGAAGCTTAAAGCTTGATGGAGGGGAGAATGGAATGAAGCATTCTTTTGTAAGGATTTTAATGGTTTATTTGTTAATATACTTGGATGTATATGTGTATTTTGGATTGAAAAATCTTATTTTTCTTGGAAACAAGGAAGGGTTGATGATGGAAATGATGAAATTGTTGTTAGTAATGATTGTTGTTTCAATTTTGTTTGGAAAATCCTTGTATTTAAGATGGTTTTTGCTTGGAATGGTGAAGGAATTCTCAAATTCACCGTATATTACTCAACTGTAGTAACCGGAATTAGGGTTTGTTTTTTGTTAATTAAGTTGATGATGATGATTAAGATGGTGATGATAATGGTTGGAAATGTATTGATTGAGTTTAATTAATTTGGTTGAGCTGGGCTTGATCAAATCAAGTGAAGTGGGTTTGATTTGGTTCAGTCAATTCCTTTTGAGTGGGTTTGAACCTAGATGGTTTAATTTGGAGTTGGGTTTGACTAATCAAGTTGATGTGGTTGGGTTCAATTAAATTGATCTGGTTTAGGTTTGATCAAATCAAGATGAGATGTGGTTGGGCTTGAATTGTTTTGGCTAAGTTAAGTTAGTTGAGTTTGATTTGGGCTTGGTTCAGGTTTTGAGCTAATGATTTTGGGGGAACCAATTCAAGGTGAATTGTGTTCAGTTCTGGTTTAAGAGATCTTGTATAATAATTGGAATTAGTTCAAGGTTGGTTGGTTAAATTAAACTTGGTTCAGTGAAATTGAGGTTGGTTTAGGTAGGTTTAGGCTGGTTCAAGAGGGTTTAGCCTAAATTGAGTCGGTTTAAGTGCAAGCTAGAGACTAGTTTGTTTATACAAGGTTGGGGTTGAACCGGTTGGAGTGAGTGGGCCCAATTAGAAAGTCTGTAATTTGTTTATTATATTATATATTTTTTGGTTTAGTTCTGTCTTTAGTTTGTCGTATTTATTTATTTTATTCCGTTTTTTGGTTAGATGGGGTTCAGGCATGGGAGGGAGTTCCAGATCTAACGGGAAACCCAAGGGAAACTAGGTGAGTTGGTAGTGGCTAGGGGTGTCAAACGGGCCGTGCCAGCCCGGGCCCGGCACGAGTTGGGTCGTGCTTGGCCCAAGCATGGTGCTACAGTACCGTGCTCGGGCCAGGCATGACCCAAACCCCGGGCCGTGCTGGGCTAGAGGTTTGCGGCCCGCTTCGGGCCAACATGGCCAGGCACGCCAAATGTAAGTTTTTTTTATTGATATATTTTTGTTTTTTTTAGTCAATAAGGCTTTTAGTTCTATATTTTTGAATTTTAGGATATTTTTTTATATTTTTTAGCAATTTTAGGGTTTTTTTTAATATTTTTGGGGTTTAAAATAAAAAATATAAATATAATATAATTGGGCCGGGCCACGTGCTGGGCCGACCTTGGTGGTTGGCGGGCCATGCCGGCCCTACATGATTTCTAGACGGGCCGTGCCGGCCTGAGCACGCGTAGTACATGGGCCGTTGTGGGCCCGGGCCGTGCCGGGCCGGCCCGTTTGACACCACTAGTAGTGGCTACTATTTTGAAATAATTAATTAATGACTACTATTTGAAAATAATTGTTTAATTATTTCATTTTATTATGTTTAATAATTTATATTGTTAAAGGATACTTATATTTATTTGCAGTCTGCTATGTCATAGTAATTGTATTAGTACATCTAGTTTTGTATAATTATTCATAGTTTCAACTGTTTCAAATATACATATATATATATATATAATTTAATTATTTATTTTCAATAATTAAACAATTATTTCCAAATAATAGTCATTAATTAATAGAAATATACCACAATAATAACATAAACTCCAAAATGATACTTTACTTATAAGACAATGTACCTTAGAACATGAATACATATAATCGCAAACTTTATACAATATAACAAAAAGATAGAGTAAGAAGTTATTTTACCTTAACTAGAGTTTTGCAATTTCAAATTCAGAAAATACTAAAAATAGGGTTGCACATTATGAAAATAAGCTAAATTGAAACAAATCTTCCACCATAAAACACATAACTCAAAAT
This sequence comes from Dioscorea cayenensis subsp. rotundata, assembly GCF_009730915.1. Lineage (NCBI taxonomy): Eukaryota > Viridiplantae > Streptophyta > Magnoliopsida > Dioscoreales > Dioscoreaceae > Dioscorea > Dioscorea cayenensis. The sequence goes on from NC_052484.1 coordinate 18,191,471, forward strand.
AGTTCCCATTATAAGTATAATGAAGTAAATAGCATCAGTTTCACAATAAATAATCATAATACTAGTGCCAAATCAAATTTGTGGGAGACTGTCCTCCTAAAATCGACAGCTGGGTTTCGCCCCCTCACCACAAATTCAATATGACACAACAAAAGAAACACAATGGAAGTAAATCTCAAACCCAACATAAAGCAACACCCAACACTCACCCAGCAAAAAGTGGTCTAGAAACCTCCCTAAATCTTTATCGTTGCCACAGCTAGGTTCAAAGCCATCAAAGTACTCATGCCTTTGACGTTGACCCATCGATTCACCGTATGGTGACAACGGTTAACCGATGAATATCCAGTCAGGATTCTACACTTCCACCTAAACTGGCCTTTGTAATAATCAACCGGTCTACCACCCCACCTCAAAAGGCTGGCCATGGAAGTCCGTCTACTGCAGCAGGGAATCACCATACAAACTCAACAATAAGCATAATTCTACACGGAGTACAATAGGCACCAATAACCGTCAATCAACAATACCTCAGCCATTTCCATAAGAAAAGTATAAAAGCACAAGCAAAACTCAAGCTTTTAGCACAAATCAATTTACAAAATCTAACACAAAAAACAACACGGAAATTCTTTCCGTTGAACACAAATTTCAATAAAAGAAGCACCAAGCAATAAACTCCTTCTAGGGTTAAAAACTTCTCAAAAGCAATCATAATAACCCACAAAAACTTGCTAAACACAATAGATCATATAAACATATAAATATGGGTAATCTTCTAATAGAGCCATGCTTAATAGTCCCACAGTCTCCCACTCACAAAATTGACGATTCCTCTTCCTAGCAAGCTAATCCTCGGCTAACTCTTTACCTCGAGCCAACGCTTCACCTCCTTGCCAAACACAATAAACAACATCAAAGATTAGTACAAAAATCCAAGCAAATAAACCCTAGGTTCCTTTTACCAAACAACCATAAATCGATTATAGGGTTGGCTCAAAACTAGGTCTAAAGGTTACTAATGAATTCCTAAGGGTTAGAGCTTCACTCTAATCCAAAGAAATCGAAGAAACAACGAAAGCTTACTGGAGCTACTGTAAACTCGGGATTGCTACAGTAACCAAGAAATTGCTACAGTATACCCAGTCCTTGAACAATGATTTTCTCCCGATTTACAACACCTAAACAAGAAATTTCTATACAAACAATCACACAAATGAATAACAAAAACCTTGGCTTCAATTTGAGCCTAAAAACAACCCAACCCAAGATGTATTTCTAGGTTTTCGAAGATTTTAAAAAACAAAGAAATACGAAAAAAAACACAAAAGAAAACCTTGGATAGAAGCTCCTACCGAGCTCAAAAAGATGAGAGGAAGAGAGTGAATGCTTTAATTCGTCGCAAAAGGTCACCGAAATTTTTTCTCCATAAAAGGTGCTCAGTCGAATGAGAAGCAAATGAGAAGAAAGAAAGAAAGAAGGAAAGAAAGAAGAAAAGAATGTTATAGAAAATTCTGGATAATACAGTACCGCTCTAGCACAACACAGTAACATGCTGTTACAGCTACAGTATCTAGCGCTACAGTAACATGCTGAAAAAAAAAATCAGGTTGTCTATAACTACAGTGAACGAGTTATAACATGATGGGAGATGGTGTAGTTAACCCTAAGTTTTACCCTTGTCAAGAGGAGCGTAGAGCTATTGACATGGTTTATTTATGTGAGAATTCTAGGGTCACCACATGAGTTCTTAGTGGCCCAATGTCATGGTTATGAAGACTTTGACGGCTCACAACCTAGTCGAGACGGCAGCTAAGTCGGAGAGTGTTTTTATGTCATTGATTTGAGAATTGCTTTACATTACCTGTTATTTTTGGATTTTGATGAGGGGGCGAAGCCCAGCTGTCTCTCTTAGGAGGCAGTCTCTCAAAAAGATTATATTCTTTGGAAAATTTTATTTTGATGATGAGTTTTATGTTTTAATGGTTTAAAGTTAGTATTATGCCAAATTTTGGTATTTATGGAAGTTGGAAACTTCATTTGAGCAATTGATCTTTGTATACTCTATATTTATTTATTTGAAATTATTGAGCCAATGTCAACCAACTAAATTGTGTTACAGTTGCAGGAGCAAGACCCTACTAGATTACCTGTGCGAGTATAGAGCTAGTCAAAGTTGAGTCCAGGATTGCAGTGGGTCCCCTCTCTTTATATTTGTTAGTGTTGTGATCTTGTAGCGGCTGTAATCGCATATTTGAGTATTTAGGTTTCTTGTATATGTGTATTTGAACCTGTAGTTGATGTAAAAGTTGTTAGTCATGTTTTGTGAGTCTGGTTTTGTCTTAAAGGGTGTCACTTTTCCAATTAAAATGAGTATTTAACTGATGGGTGCCACATTTACCTTGGTAAAAGGGGTGGGTGTGACAATAGTAAAGGCCAATTGTTCACCTTGATGATGTGATGCCTTCCACAGGTGCAAATGACCTGGATTATTGTGACCACACAAGCAATCCGGCATCCACATCAACTAATCCTCACTGGAAAACCCCAAAAGCCTCGTCAGTACAATCAAATTGAAAGTTTGTGCCCATTTTGATATAAATTGAATATTGGTGCTCAAATTGAAATAAGATCAAACTTTAGTACTCAACTAAAAAAATTACTCGAGAAATGAGATTTTATTGGTATTATAGTAATTATAAAAATTTTACCATATTACTCGAATTTTTAATATCAACTATATACTTGTAAGGGCATGTATATTAATTTTCTTAAAAAAATATATTACTATATCATCCAATTGAGTTTTACTTCTCGGAAGTATACAAAAATAATGATATCATGAAACATTGTCAATGAAGGCTAAAGACACTTGATTCAAGTGGTTAGCAGCACAAAAAACAAATCTATCATATGGCATATAAACTAGTGAGGGTTCGAATTCTCATAGAGAGAATTAACTCACGGGTGATATCGCATCTCACACTCATCCGTTATAAAAACTTGTACTTTCGCTCTTTTAAAAATTGTCAATGAAGTCAAACCACCAATCTAATATAAACATGTGTCCTAAACTCTTGTGCATTTCTTTGATACTATTGAGAAGTTTTGGTACGGCCTTTTTTCTACTCTAGTTCCTGTAACTTTTATTGTGTATAACAAATATCTTCCCGGGTTTTTTTAAAAAAAGGTCCCTGAACTTATATATATGTCTTTATTGTAATTCAATTCAAATTAAAATTATGTTTTCCAACACTTGCTTGGTGAGGCAATTTGCAGTCCATGGGCAAGCATGGGTTCAAAACCTAGTATCACAGTATTACACATTCATTAGCTCGTGTATTAGCCCATATTTTATTATCTCATGTGTTAGTTTGCTCCAAAAGATGAATCTCTAGGAGATAATTAAAATATTGTAACTTGTATTCCTCTATATATGTTCTTTTTACGGCACTTATTATTTTTGTTAAAAAAAAATTATGTTTATCATTCACTCGTACCATAATTCTCTTATACCGGGCTTGTCATTTTTTCAAAATAAAAAAAATATATATTTTTCTTCACTGGTAAAGATTGTATGAAACTAGAAAATTATTATATTTTTATAAAAACCGTATATACACACACATGTTAATTCTTTATGCAGATTAGTAAAAATCTGCTAAAAATTATTAAAAAAAAAATCGAATTATCCCACACGCTTAAGAATAAATTAATTTTTTATATAATGCCTGAATTAATTCAATTTATTTTTCAGTCATAGACTGTGATATAGAAGGAAATAAAACTGTTTTGAAAGGTTATATCAATTTCCTCTTTTATAGGGGCATCTGAGCAATTATCTCGAATGGGGGCGTTCATTTCAGAGAAAGTGGGGGAAGTGAGGAAAAGTGGTCTGACTTCCCCACTTCCTGTTCATTTCGTCTAAAAACTGGGAAGTGACACTTCCCCACTCCGATCAGTGGATTTTTGAACTGCTCACTTCAAAGATTTTTATCAAGTGGGGGAAGTGAGTCAATCTATAAAAACTAACTTATTTTCACTTCTAAAGTCTTTTTTGAACTCATAGAACTTTATCCAACACATAAATCATTCGATTCTATTCTCACTTTCTGACAAATGAACACAGAAGTCCTGGAAGTGATATCACTTCCCCCCACTTCAGGGAAGTGGCACTTCCCTCACTTCCTGACTTCCCCTCACTTACAGTGAAATGAATTTTTTTCTCAAATTATAAAATCATGTTTTAGTTTAACAGATAAACATAAATACTGAAAATAACCAAAACATCCCAATAGCCACCCAGGGACCAATTAGAAATACAAAAAACATTTAAGGGACTAATAATCAAGAAAATTAAATCCTTTAAAATATACACAAGAGTTTGAACTTTAAAGCAATATCTAAAAAAAAATATGTCTAAAAGTTATTAACTGATCCTGCACTGAATCTTGCCCTAATTGAGCCCTTTTTATGAAAAAAAAAAATGAAATAAGATCGATGAAAAATAGCATTTCCTATAACTATATGAATTTTATGGTTAGTAATGCTAATTTAATTTGGTAAAACTTAAGTTTTACCAAATTATCAACCAGTGATTCCAGTCTCCAAGTTTCCAATCAGCCTCTTTCCTCTGCCAATACCACCACCACCCTGCCTTCTCTGGTTTTCTGTAAGACGAAGAATAGCACACATTTATATACATATTAATAATAATGACAAATCGAAACAATCATAGCGATAACTGAAACATATGATCAATGATTTATACAAAAATTAAGAAAGTTTTTAATTACTTTTACTGGCAATAGATCTTTTCGTCATCTCTAAAAATTCATCCCACTTGTATTTGCTCAGTTCTTGCTTCTCTTCCTTTGAGAGTTCTAAATTCGGTTGTCGACCACATATATATGCTGCTCTGTACAACAGAAGGAAATTTTCAGCATTGTGTAATTAGTGGAAGGTCAAGTAACAGCCAAGAATTCAGAATTGGCAACTCATCGGTTCGTGTGCATAATTTTCGATTTATCTGACCTGTCGTATAACCTTGCTGCCTCTGCTTGAGTTTTGACGGTGCCCAAGTGGATTTGTCTCTTGTCGACTTTTATAGCAGCTTGATATTTTGTGTTCTTCAAGTAAACACCCCTCATTGTTGGTTGTTCTTGATCTTTATACCTCTTTCTCCTGTAATGTTTTCTGTATTTGAATTGTTTATCTGCAAAACAGCAGCGCGTAATGCATTCATTGACTAATTACAAACTTCTCTGTTGGCATTTTATTAAAATAGATTGACCAAATAAATGAAAAACAGAAGAAAGAATATTTTGAGTTGATAAAGACATTTGTATACAGTAACTGACATAAAGATTAGTATTTCAGTTTAGTGTTGCCACTATTTCTGATAAATTGGATACTGAGTTTGAAAGAGCAACAAGAAAGAATAGGCTGCATAATGGAGAATACAAAAAGATAATTAAAAGATTTGTAATTCAAGTTTTTGATAACCGGTAACCTGGAAAATCATGCTCGGGTTCTTCCTTCATAGATGTAGAACCAGACAAGCTTGCAGATTCTGGTAATTCTTCAGAAATTTGTATCTGTAGACAAGCATTTCATTATAAAATAACTGTTGATGAAGTAAAGCATTGAGCCTTTTCATCGGCAACACATTTTAGCTATGATCTAATCTTATTGTTGACAAACTCTAAACATGTAGTAATATTAACAGCAAATTTGAATAAATAAATAAATAAAATCTATCTGCCACTTGTCCTTAGATGTGGATAAAGAATTACTGTTCATGATGAATGTAGCATAATCTATCGGAAAAAGAATACAAAGATTTTTATTTTACAAGCACATAACAGGAGTTAAAAGGATGTATTTTTACCAGTTCTGGTTGATCTACAACATCTGTGGGCAATGGATGCACAGTGGATTGCTTGCAATTCTGATTAGAATTCTCCACTAAATTGTCATTCTCAAATGAACTGAGAATCTCGACCATGTGAGAATCAATCCCTAAGAACAACAGACATAAAATTAAATAATACAAAATGATTAGAACTTAAAAAAAAAAAAATGAAAGCAAGTTTTTTATGACTTGCTTTTGCGGTCGAGTGTATGAAGTTCAATGCTGGCCAGTCAATGCATCACAATCACGAACACATTCTAAACATGACCTCTCATTTAAAATATTGACAAGAAAATTAAGTAGATGTCAAGGAAAAAAAAAGAACAAGTAATGGAATACAAATCTGAGAAAATCACAAAAGATACACTAGGCAACCAGTGTGGCCAAAGGCTGATCGACACTCAATTAATGGCACAAACAGAGTAAAATATTAAAAACATAATGCATTACCAAAGGTCCACACATCAAACATATATCCTCATTAGTTAACAGCATCATCAAATATACCAGGACAAAGTCCCAAAAGTCGGCGCCTCCTTAAGCTAACCATGGCCACTCCAACCTTAACGCAAATTCCAGGTAGACACTGCAATTAGGATGCAAAGAAAGCAAAATAACCGAACTTAGCTTTCGAAAGTATTACAAAATGGTGGACTTTATAAAAAAATATATATGTACATTCATGTGATAATATCTGTTCAAAAATTGAGAGACATTCCACAAAGAAATGAAATAAGTTGTGTATCTAGTATCAGATGATTGCAATAATTGCAATCAAAAGTTGATACATTGAACTAACTTTGATTCTGTAACCAAGAAGAATATTGGAGCTTGGTATTTGAAACAAACAATAATGTGCATATCGAGAGAACAATGCATTCAAACTTTAGTTGTAGAATTTCTTAATTGAGAACTCATCTGCTGATAATTCTCCTTATTCAAGGATTCAGTCATTCAACCATAAATTCAGATACTAATCAAAGACAACTTGACACTGGATGATAACTATAAGGCATGGCTTTATATTGGCGAAGCTGCAACAGACTGAAGCATATGAATGGACCACATGAAAAGGAAAAAAAAATCAATACAAGTTCAATTTTGTAAATCAAAACCATGATAAATGTATCCTTATGATGATGCTATACAAAACCGAAGAACAACTCAACCAACAACTAATCTTCTACCTCTAACCAACAAAGCTGAAACAATTTCCAAAACTCCCCACTCTGTAAAGCAACATACCACTGGAATAGCACAATCTGAAGTAAATCTATCAATGAGGTAATTCTTAGATATCCCAATTCCTCTGTAATTTGAGATAATTCACCAATGCATCCTTTTCTTGAATTGTTACAATCAATCTCATGAAAAATTCACAATTCCAAAAAAGAAAAAAGAAAAAAATCAAATCAGAATCAACTTCAATGAATGCCAACACAATAAATCAAGACATCACAAAACATTCATCGAACTTTCAGAGAAAAATGCAGATCATCATCACACAATCAAAGACACCCAAAGAGCACAACACTGTTCCATTACCTCCAGAACAAACTCAACAACACTCAACCAAAACCAATCATTCCATCATCCATGAGAATTTGACCCACCCCCAATTTTCAACCAAGATAACCCTACCAATTCCAAAACCAAAAAAAAAATCTCAAATTCAATCAAACCCCAATAAAAAAACATCCACCAAATTCTCAATCCACATACCAATCCATCACACCACAAAGCAAAAAATAAAAATAAAAATAAAACAAAATACACAAAAACACCAAACATCACACACTCCTAGCCAACAACAACAACGTCAAAAACACTCTTCACCAACCCAAAACCATCCATAAATACCAAAACAAAACATCAAAACAACAAATAACCAAAACCATGAACAAAAAGCATAGAAACCATGAAAAACATTGCAACAAACACCAACAAACAGAGGTCAAGGGGAAGTTATCCAGACCTGATAGAAAGAGAAGACAAAGAACTCTACGAAAGGAGTAATCTTGGGGTTCTCTGAGGAGAATCCATGGAGGTTTATGCCAGGAAAGCTGGGGAAGTTGGCAGAGAGAAGCAAAGAGAAAGAAAGAGAACACAAGAGAGAGAAACAGAGAGCCTTTCAATCTGCCACCTTTTGGTTTCTCATTATTTGCTTTTTGCCCCCTATTCCTATGAAAAGACTATTTTACCCTCGTCTTGTCATAATATTAACAAATATACCCACGTGCTTTTCGGACTTCCCATAAATATCCCGGATTTATAGAGTTAGAGTGGGACCGGGTTTGGATTTGGCTTATCGGATCTTTATTTAGCTTACATGGATCCGGATTTGGGTTTTTATTATTATTATTATTATTATTATTATTATTATTATTGAGAAAATAGATAAACCACACCACCCAGGGAGTATGCTCAAAGTACAACAATTTTCAACATATCTGTACCCTTACTTTGCACAAAGTGATCTTGGGTCTTTTTTAAAATAAACACCTTATATAAGAGGCCCGATGCCAATAAACCAAAAAAACTGTCGATTTATTATTAATATTATTATTAAAAAAATAAAAAAATTGATTAATTTAAAATTTATTGTAAATTTTATTTAGAAAAGTGATCTTGTGTTGGTTGACAGAATGGCATGACTGTGATATTAGCGTGTAATTAATTCATTATTATTAAAACTTGAGTCCATATTAATGGATTTAAATGCACCATTATTTGACTTTAATGTTGATTTATTTATATTCATGTGTTTTTTTTAAATGCATTATGTGTATATCTCTATTGTTGAGTTAAAATATGTAAATATGTTATTTTTAATGTATTTTTTATGTAGTTCTTGAATTTTTTTTTTTTTATTTTTTATTTTTGTATAGATATGTAGTTCTTGAATCTTGATCACTTGTGGAAAACTATACAAAATAATAATAAAAATAATGATGAATAATTTCATATCAAACATTTTGATAATTAAAAATCAAATTATTTTTTATCAAATATAACAAAAAGTAAGTGAACAAAATATTTAAAGATTAATGTTTTAAGATATATTTTATTAATGAATATAATATAATTTAACAAAAAAAATTCTGATAAGGTAAATTTCACGTGTTTATTGCTATAACATTAATTAAATAAGATAAATTTTATATTTTAAAAAAATAGTTAAAGATATGATTATGTGAATCAAATCATATCATATGTGGATCAAATCATAAACACATGATGAAAATGAAATTTTTTTAATATAAAAAAATATTTTTGTTAAAAAAATATGAATAATTTAAAGTTTATTTCAAGGGGTAGTTTGGGAAAAGAAGAGAGGGGTATTATGGTAATAATGGGAAGGATAGGTTGTTGGATGGGAATGGGAAACTAAGAAGGGCCTTAAGCCGTGTGGATAACGCCCGGCCACTCTCACACTCACGTGTACTAACTGACAAATTTATATAATTCTTTATTATTTAAAAAAAATTTAAAATTTTCTTAACTCTATATGAACTTTTTTACCGTTTTTAAATATATATATATATACATACTATTAAAGTAGATGTATAATCTATTTTGAAAGCGTTTTAAAAAATAATTTATTTTATAATATTTAAAGTTTTTATTTATATCACTTAATGTATAAAATAATTTTTATGGTATGTGTTGTTTAATTATATTATTTTATATATAATATTGTCTCAAAATTTCTCGTAAAATTTTAAAAACTCCAATGCAAAAGTATATATATAAATTTACTTCATATGCGGATGTTCTACAAATGTGAGATATAATTTATGTAAAATAATATTTACAATGTTTATAATTATAACAATAATAACAAGGGTTTGCACACAAACATCAGAAAATTGATTGTCCGGTCATGTATTCTCGAGAAAAAAAAAATCATCTGGTCATGTGTTCTCATCCTATAGCATGGGGATTGGATTGTAAACCCCCTCCTACATTGGTCATATCAGGGACTTTTTATGGCACTCTGTGTATTAGTGACCCTTATTATGCAGTGTATGTCCTTATCTGAGTTATTTATAGAATTGGAGGATGGTGGCATTCCAAAATTACTAAATTCAGAATAAAAAAGAAATTTTGTTTTATGATTTTTTTTAAAAAATATTTGGCAATTTTAACTGCACAAATATATTTGTTTAATAATAATAATAATATATTTAGTGTAATATTGAAATACATAAATATATTTATTTTGGTATTTTCGTTTAATTTCAATTGAAATAAAAATATTGACGAATAATATATATATATATATATATAGGGACTAAAAGAAATATTTTATGGTTAGGTATAGTTCAGCTCCAATTATATAAACTTTAACCAAGAAGAATATCATCTAAATAAATTATAAATTTTTTTTTTATTATTTTTTTATATGCATTTAATCATATATGATGCAAACTTTGTCTTGATCTATTGCTACATTATCATATTGTTAATAACAACATAATTCAACAGTTAAAGATTTAGGAATTTTATATGGACGGTAAAGTGTTTAAATCTCATTTCACGCATAACTTGTGGTTTGTCCATTTTATTAATTTTTTATATTATCAGATTGGATCGATTAAAAAAAATATTTTATAAATATATTTTAAAAAATATATAAATTAAAGTAACATCTCTATCATGCTCTGGACAAGGGGTCTAAAAAAATTATCATATGTTCCAAAATGAGATTTAGCCTTGTGAGAAGTAATTGGTTTTGATTTGGAACAAGTTAATACATATATATACTTATTCTTAAATAAAAGAATGGTATATTTTATCATATCCACCACACACAAAAAAATGATAAATAATTATATTATTATCTTCAATTAAGTTTTTTTTAGGATTTGGTTAAAAATTAAATATTTTAAAATCACAATATAACAACAAAAAATTTCTTATTTGGTATATATAATATCATAAGTGAAATCTTACTGACACCTTATCTCATTATAGATAATTTATTTTGCTTTTGATTTTTTTTGGCATTTTAATCCCTTTATATCTTAATATGTTTTGTACGTGATAAATATACAATTATGCACCCAATAAAAGATGAACATATATCTAAAAAACATCATATGTCTACTTGGAAGAAAACATGTATTTAATAAAAAAAAAAATTAGCTCATTATCAATGATATTTGGCTCATGTGAAAAATGAGACATTTACAATCTCTAGTTCAAGACTCATTGAAAATAATGGTGGAAACTGATCATCAGTTGTGGTGGGCGGACTCACATTCACAAACCAAACCCCTTATTTAGTATTCGGGCTGGACTATTAATTCTTGGTATGTGTGCACACCCCCGATATATATAGTCTTTGTTACTTTCATATAAAAAAATGCATTTAAAGTGCAATTTAAAAAAATGTGTATATTATAAAATAATTTATTTTCTTCTGATATCATCGTTTAAAATTCTCACATTTGTCAGTAACATTTCATATTTTTAAACAGTTTTGTTTACTTAAAAATAAAAATAAAAATAAGGTCTCATGATTCTCCAAATAATTTTTAGAGGCCAAAATTCATTGAACTTTTAATCAAGTGAGAAGCACATGCGTTTGTCTAAGACATTAATTCGCATATTTTTTTCAATTGATGTAAAACTTTCTCCCTCCCTAATTTTCATTTTGTTCATATACACTCCTTCTCACTTTTTTCATTTATTTTTTAAATTATATATATATATATATATGATCCGGTGCTTTAAGATTTTAATATAATGTTGAAAATACCATGACACTGGTGGTGCAAAGACATGGGGCAAAGGCAGGGCTGCAAGAGGGCTGGAGAGATTAGCTTATCTCGTGAAGGAATAAGGTAAGGATAATTTTATAATTTTAATTTAAAAGTTAAAATTTTGAAAATAGGGGTGTTTTGATGATTTGATAAATTTGATAGATTTTCAAAAAACTTGAAAAGAGTTGGAGGATAAAAATTGTAAAAATATCAAAGTTTTCAGTCTTTTGGTAGTTAGCTTTATTACTGAGAATGAGAATTAGACAATTATTATGTATTGACTTCAAAATTGGATGGAAAAAATAATAATGGGTCGATAGTTGTGGATGTGGGTTCATCATTCAAAACCTTTGTTTTGAAGTGAGGGTGTTTGGGTTAGATGATTAATTCCCCGTATACATGTTCTTGATGTACGCACGCTCTTAATGTATGTATATAACGCTTGTCACTTTGTATAATTTTTTTTTTAAAATAAAAAATAAAGAAAATAGAAAATAAGTTAAATAATGCAAGAGAATTTTGTTTGTGTGTATGGTTTGAAGTTCAACAAAATTCATTACTCATCTGATTAAGCCTCTGCTCAAACATTATTACTCTTGCCTAAAAATAATGCAAATTTCTTCCCGTCTTCTGATGGATTGTTTTATAAACACAAAAGGATTTTTTTTTTTAAAAAAAAAAATATTACAATGCTTCACATAAATACACACACACAAATAGCAATTCATTAAAAGTATAATTTTTCATTTTTGATGATATATTTACCTTAAAAAAATATTTATTTTTTAGGCTTATTTAGACTGTTTTATGAAAAATTATATACATATATATATATATATACATATATGTAATCCAACTTTTTGGAGATTGACATACTAGGACATTGGCTAAGCTTTCCCTCCAAGACTTTGCAAGATTTAGAATAAGAAAGAAAGACGTACCAATACATTGAAAACAATAGAATTGAAAACAATAGATTTAACTTTGCCCCAAGGTAAGCCCATGGAGTTTTAATTTCTTGAATTCCTTTGTAAACATAGCAAAATCACAAATGCTAAATTGATTAAAAAAAATGAAAAAGAAAAAAAAAATTGAACTTAAAGAAATCTGATATTTGATAAAAAAAAAGTTTATAAAAATCTTTGAACTCATGCTTTTCATTCTAAATAGGATGTCTAATAGTCACATGAGTGAAGGGAAGATCACTTCCATTCCAAATTAGGTTTTGGTGCAAGTTTATTAGCAACTCTATATTTCAAAATCTCCTTATTTGGTTGATACTCACCCTTTGCAATGGGCATAACAGGCAAGGTTGTCATCAAATTGGACATAACAGTTAAATTAGAAAGATAAACAATAATTTAAAAAAATATCATAATGATGATTTTCTAAAATACTGTATTTGTTATAAAAATATAGGACTGAATAGAGTAGGATCGTAACAAAGAAATAAAAATAATGTTGAAAAGATAAAATATACAAAGATAGTATTTGAAAAATCCCTAAATAATTAGGGTAAAATTTACTATGGTGAAAAATTTTAGAGTTATAATCTCTCTAATAATAAATAAAAAAAATATACTCTCACTCATATTAAGAGAAAAATTTTAACTCTCAGAAATTTAATTTTCTCTCATCTTCTTATTTTTTTCCCTCACTGTCACTTCTTTCAATTGGTGCAACGAGAGATTCATTAATTTCATTCTCCATGACTATTTATAGCCAAGAGTTGGAGGATTAACCATTGATTAACCCATCTAATCTTAGTTTAATTTTTATTCACATTCTTCACATGCACATGTTGGTGAGAGACTTTTCTTTTTTATCATGAATATAATTGTTGACTTAACAACATTCTCCTGTTTTAAATTTTTTTTTTTTCATAAAATACAGCAAAGACATAAGTGATGTGCATAGATATGAAACAAGTTCAACAAACATTTGATTAGCTTTTTCATATTCTTCCCAAAATTAATATTTTACACAATGATCTATTATGAATAAGTTAAAAGGCGTATCAGCGATTAGGTCAATCATTACATATATATACTCACTTCGCATGAGTTCTTTTACACACTGAATATTGATACAGAATAAGCTAAGAGGATGTCGGTTGATGCCAGAAAAATTCCCACTTCCTCATATCATTATAATAAATAAATAAATAAATAAAATAAATAAATTTTTTTTTGAAAAAGACGCAAGCACCAAAACCCATAGACGTGCATGAATGGGGAGCAAGGCTCAACGCCGACCACGTGCCCTCATTTTATGTAGAACATGAAGTTCGGGTTCTCTCTGAAACGAAAGAACTACGCAAAGGACCCGAAATAAAATAAATAAATAAATACATAAAATAAATAAAATAAATGAACTCTAATTATTACCAGCTTTGCTGCGCTGCCGACGCTCACAGAGAAGAGAGATCCACTCTCCTCTCTCTCTCTCTCTCTCTCTCTCTCTCTCACTCCCTTCGAAACCCTAGCAATGGCAATCCCTCGCGGCCTCTACTCCTCCAGCCTCCGGATCGCCATTCTTGCCGCCGCCTTCCTCCTCTTCGTCGCAATCTCCGTTTACACGTCTTCGTCGCCACCGGATCCCGGTTCCGCCGGCTTCACTAGCGCCATCGGCTCCATTCCCCGCCGTTCCATCCTTGCTCTCCGATCCGACCCCTTGAAAGCCCGGATCGACCTTCTCCGCAAGCAGGTGGCCGACCATGCCGCCCTCGCCGCCGCTTACGCCTCCTTCGCCCGCAGGCTCAAGCTTGAGTCCACCAAGCAGGTCCGCCTCTTCGCTGACCTCTCGCGTAACTACTCCTCCCTTCTCCTTTCTGGCATCCCTTCCGATGAGCCCGGCGTCCGTGCTCTTGAGCGTGGTGTTAAGGATCGGATCCGCGCCACCCGTCAGCTCGTCGCTGAGGCGAAGGAGTCCTTTGATAACCAGCTGAAGATCCAGAAGCTCAAGGACACTATCTTCGCCGTCAATGAGCAGCTCTCTAAGGCGAAGAAGCAGGGGGCTTTCTCCAGTCTTATTGCCGCCAAGTCCATCCCCAAGAGCCTCCACTGTCTCGCGATGCGGCTTATGGAGGAGCGGATCTCGCATTCTAAGAAGTATGCCGACCCCGATGTGAGGCCTGCTGAGCTTGACGACCCGAGGCTGTACCATTATGCTATCTTCTCGGACAATGTGGTCGCAGCGTCTGTCGTGGTGAACTCGGCTGTCAAGAATTCGCGTGAGCCGTGGAAGCACGTGTTTCATGTCGTCACGGACAAGATGAATCTTGGAGCCATGCAGGTACTCATTCGCTCTTAGCTGATAAAACTTCCTTTTTGTCCTTCTTTCATCTGTAGAAATCCTCATGGGGATCACTGGGCATACTTATTATATTTACTATGGATCATTGAGGATTTAAAAATTCGACCTTTTTTTTTTCCTTCTTTGTCTGTAATGAATGCACAAATGGATTCAAAAGAATGAAGTGTAACTGTGAGAAATTATAATGGTCAGAAGCTTTCTTAGACATCTTCTTAGACGATTCAATACAAAAGAGGGGAAAAAACAATCAAGTTTGTGATTTTCTTTGGTAAGTATGCCTTGTTTGTCTTTATTGTGGAGAAATGTCAGTTGCAATGTTGGGTACTTTAAGAACTGATATGTAGTTTTTATTTTCCTGTTGTCCTTCACACATCAGGGAATGTCTGATTTTCTTAGTCAGTCCTACTTTTGGGCGTTTATGATTAGGATGACTTTTTGTGCTTTATTGTTAAATTTGTAAATGATCTGGAAGTATTTTGATTCTTTGTGGTTCCGTGTCTTCATGTTTTTTCATGCATTAAGGAGCAACATGATCAAATGTTCAACTTCTACGAATTTATGGACTGCTACCATGTCATTGTAAGGCAGGCAAAAGTGACAACCAAATGTGAATTTTGGTGTGTATATATATCTACATATCTAGATATGTTTTAATAAAAAAAAATCATGCATGTATATTCAGTACGTGATGAACACAATTGTTTTTAAAATGTTTTTTTTTTAAATCTGAATATGATGATCTTTGTTTTGAAATCACAATTTGTTTATCGCTGTTAATTTATCTCAACACAGTCCGGATTTACTTGATACAATGTAGTGGTTTGGTTGAAAAGGAAATTCTGTGACAGTGATTGTCTTATTAAGTTCTATTCTGAATATCAGTATCTATCTAGGAGAGGTACTGAGTGGTCATAGACTAAATAATTTTCAATGATCTGTACAAGTAAAGGGATATTCTGTGAAACTTCCCTCAGCACTTCCTTTGGCAATTAAAGAAAATCAATGACAACCTGAAAGGTTTTGAAATAAATTTTAAACCATTTGAATTAAATATTTTAATTTTTTTGTGGCAGTGGACTTCTTGGGGGATTTTAATATTAATTTCTTGCTTGAACCTTCTTCTATTCAAGAAATTGCAGAAAATAAATTAAGTATTTAAATGTTTTTCATTCTTCTGCTTGATGTAGGTCATGTTCCGCATGAAGGATTATAATGGGGCCCATATTGAGGTGGTTGCCGTGGAGGATTACAAGTTCCTCAACTCCTCCTATGTACCTGTACTTAGACAACTTGAATCAGCCAACCTGCAGCGTTTCTATTTTGAAAACAAGTTAGAAAATGCAACCAAAGACACAACAAATATGAAATTTAGGAACCCCAAGTACCTCTCAATGCTCAACCACCTCAGGTTTTACCTGCCAGAGATGTATCCAAAGCTACACCGTATCCTCTTCTTGGATGATGATGTCGTTGTTCAGCGAGATCTCACGGGGCTTTGGAAAATTGACATGGATGGGCAAAGTGAATGGTGCTGTGGAGACATGCTTTGGTTCCTTTCACCGATATGCGCAATACATGAATTTCTCCCATCCTTTAATAAAGGAGAAGTTCAATCCAAACGCATGTGGCTGGGCATATGGGATGAACTTCTTTGATCTTGATGCATGGAGGAGGGAGAAATGTACTGAGCAGTATCATTACTGGCAGAATTTGGTGAGTGATTTCTTATGAAGCCATTCTTATAATTTTAAGGTGTGGTAAACAGATGCTCTGCTTAGAGCGTCTTTGGCTGCTCTGGTAGGATTTAATTTGTGTTATTATTTTAGTTGGAAATAAGAATGAAACATATGCAGGACTCAAATAATATGATTTTAAAATAATCGTGTGGAACTTGTGCCATACCATATAAAGTTTTTGGCACATTGCTCTACTGTACATATATGACAATATCAATCATTTTTCTCTTTGATACCATGCATTGCAGCCATCTCTGGTGGCTTCTCTAGTGACTTGGTTCTTTTAGTGCCCAAAACATTTAAGTTAAACCCATGAAATGAATCCCTGAGTTATAATTAAGTAGTGTTGATAACTGAGCCTCTTAAGCCCTAGCATCTGGAACTTGAACTGTTGCCAGTGTCATCTTTTCTTCATTGGGTGAGATATGCTGGAAGCATTTTATCATCTTTGATCCTGGAAAAGAAGATGATTATTTTCAAAAATGTCTTCTATCTGGTATTGTTAATGAGTGCCTGTATATGACTTTCTTCATGCCAATCTTTCTTTTTGGTGTTTACTGCTTTTCTTGTCAGTCTAACCTTGAAATGATTGGCATTTTGCAGAATGAGAACCGTACGTTGTGGAAGTTGGGTACCTTGCCTCCTGGATTGATCACATTTTACTCCACAACAAAACCATTGGACAAATCTTGGCATGTTCTTGGACTTGGGTACAATCCAAGCATAAGCAGGGAGGAAATCAGGAATGCTGCAGTCGTACACTTCAATGGAAATATGAAACCGTGGCTGGATATTGCTATGAACCAATTCCGTCCACTCTGGACCAAATATGTGGACTATGACATGGAATTCATCCGCCAATGCAATTTTGCAGCATAAAAGGAGAAAGATTTGTTTGAAACTTTTCACACTACCAGAGCAATCTGGAAATATAAGTTATAGTGCAACCAGCAAATGTTTTGAAGGATTTTGTTGCAATGTTTGAGCAGAATCCTCCTCTTCTTCTCAACTTTCTACAGAGTAATTATATTGTTTATATAATTGTAAATCTAGATGTTTGCTTTAACATCTTTCCTTTTCTCTAACTATGTGTCAGCTTTTGTTGTTCCTCCCTTTTTATGCAATAATCAGCACAATATCTGGCATGAGGCCAATTTAAGGTTTTATTTGTATCATGTATAATTTGAGTTTTAGTCTTACTCTGTGTTGTATGAAGTCTGCTTGCCTTCTGACATGCATTTTTTTTGGTCCTGGACTTCCTGTATTCTGAAAATCTTGGTTGGGACAATTCATAGGATACTTATCTTAGGTTAAAATGTGTATTTGATAACTTGTGGTTGTTTTGTTCTGAAGATGGCATCAGAGTATGCTTTGGATTACATGGTTGGCATATTGTCTGCATGCGATTATTCTACGTTATTGCTAGCGTTGTAGTTTACCATCTAGTAAACATGCTCAAGGACTGCATCACCTGTATATATATGTATGTTCTTATTTTAAAGAATTGGCAGGAGTTCAATATTTGAAATGAATGGAAGTGTGGGAGTTGCCTCCAACTGCATTAGGCAAGTGAGTAGGCTGAATGTGGGAATTTGGTGAAGCCAAAGCCCAAATTTTCAAGCTTTCTGGAGGGAAGGACGTTCATGGATAAAATCCTCCAAAGAAGTAAGTCTTATAATATGGACTTATGTTGCTCTATAATGCTGTCAAGTTTTTCCAAAATTTCATCTTCCTGGTTGTTATGCTTGTTGGTTGGGATTTAATTTTGTTTCCTTGATCAGAAATTCAATCTATAGTAGTAGAAATATGGTGGCCATTTAAGGTTTAATTTGATATTTGGCTTTGAAAATGTACTCTGAATCAATACAATGTTTTCCAAAAGATTTCCAGGAAGATTATCAAGTATGGAAAATTTTATGTGAATATAATCCAAACATCTGGACTTGATGAAGGATGTAATCAGAGGGATTTCTATCTTGCATTTGAAATTTTTTACATCATCTGATTTTATTTTTGTTATTTATTTATTTTTTACATGGGAGTGATATTCAGTAGCCTTGGCAAACAGGACAAATTTGTTAATGCAGTTACTAGTGGCTGTCTTTGTAAAGTGGACTTAATCTTGAATGCTGTATTTGCAGTATCTTAGTCTTGTTACAGTATTCTGATGTTATATGTAACAAACAACAAAATTTCTCAGCAAATCTTTAGGTTTGCATGAGTTGCTTGTATGCAAATAGAAACTTTGAAAGTCTGTGTTATTCTTCATTTTTTTCCCTTCAATTTTTAGTAGGACACAGACTTGGAATGAATTTGCAAACATAACATGAGGAATCATAAAAAATTCCAGACAATCTCAACTTTGGATATCAGTTCCAATTGCACATTGGTTTACAACATATACGAAGTACATACTTTAGCATCACTCCCACTTCTTAGCATGAATATGATAGCTATGTAACATCTCCAAGAACTGAAATTTAACAGCATGAATGACAACATTGCTCTGTGTGTCCCAATCATCTGAGGACAATCTCCCATCATTATTTTAGTTTTTAAATTCTGACGGTTAGAGGTCGTATGATATATATTTGCAAAATTGAACACACTATTATCTAGCATTAGCATGAAATGCATGATCAACAATTGTTATCCCCAGGTGCTTCTAACTTGCAGATAAGAGATGGAGATCGAGCATGAGAAAGATGCTAAAGTACTGCAGTATGGCTAGACAAGATCAATGCGAGTTTTGTGAACTGGTTGGAGTCGTTAAACCGTTTGCCCTTCCGTTTGATGGATCGAGGCTGGTCTTGCTGTCACCCATGTCATTCGTCTTGTGGAGAAGGTAAGTCCCTGATATAATTGTAAGCAAGCCGCATATTTCTGTTGCTATTTCCATTGCATCTTGTGAAGACCAGTCCTGATTTGATATACAATTCATAACTTGATATTTTTCATACATATAGTTTGATCGAATTCAGTAATGCTATTTGGTACAAATAGGATTACTCTTTCAGTTTCAGGCATTACTCATGCACAACTGACATGAAATAGGAAATCAAGAGTCGATGAATTTGAAATATACCTTGAACATGATCATGCTAGCAAGGATTGTTAGAATGGTGAACATCACATAGTAGACAGGTGACACAACAGCAGTGTTAAAGATGTCCAATGCCTATTTATGAACAAAAAGCACAAAAAGAAAAAAAAAAATCAACTATTAATGTATTTACAAGATTTAAAAATGAAATAGAACATTACCTTATTGAGGAAATTGAGCTGCATGATAACACAAACACTAAGAACAAATGCAAAAAACCAAGTCTGAGCATAGAGGAACTGATTAGAGCCACTAAAAGTTAGCTTTAAGGCAATGCCCAATGCCTTCACACTCATTACCTGCATTTAAAACATCCAATTTTAAACCCCAAACATATATGTATGTATGTATATACGTATAAGATTTTTATATATCAATGTAGAGGTTTGTGATACATACTGTGAGAGAACCCATTAATGAACAGATGCCAACATATATCACCAGATATTTGTTACCATATTTAGAGGCATATTTGAAGACTAGGAGCAGAACCAAACCAACAACCACAATTGAATATACAATGAATCCTGTGAGGTTACAAAGTTATTGAATTAAGCTTCTAAACACTTGTAAAACTTAATTTCTAGAAACATAAGAGATGATAATCTTATTCTGGCATGAATTTTATACATAATCATCACTCTTTTTTCATATGAAATTGAAACTTTTAGCATCTGGAAATGAGATCATAAACTAAAGAATTAGATTATATATATTATAAAGAAAAAGGATAGGAAAATGGTACCTGGCTGAGTAGCAAGATGCCAGAGTTCTTTGACAGAAGTGATCTCTCTCTCTTTTGGTGCATGAAGGACAATGTTTGTAGAACCAACAATGCATAGAATGCAACCAACAATCCCAAATACATGCAATTTCTCACTCAAAACAAAATGAGCTAAAACTGCACTGCATCAAAATATTGTTTCTCAACATTAAAAAACAACATTTAATTATTCTCTTTAATTTTCTCCCTTTGTTTTTTTATTTAAAAATTTCAGCTATATGTAAATATTCATATTTACCTGACAATTATACTCATAGCTCCCAATGGAGTCACAAGAATTGCAGGAGCAAATGCATATGCAGCAAAGTTTGCTGTCTCACCCAAAAATCACTAAAAAACAAAAAAATCAAATCTTGCAATTTTAAGAGAAAAATAAATCAAATTATTTAAAATAAATTAGAAACAAAAGAAAAACTCTTACTAGCAACCATTCCAATCCACCACAATGGTTCATACAAATAAGAAAAGCCTCCTAAACCTGAACAAAAGAAAGAAAGAAAGACAAAGGATCATTATTATAAGGATCAAAAGGTCGAATGATCGATAAAAAAAAACAACAAACCTGCGCTTACACCGGAGGCCCCGGCCTTTCGAAGACCGATCTTCTTGACGACGAAGCTGGTGCCGATGAGAAAACTGGAAGCAAGGGCTAATATGAGGCCCCTTATGTTGTCTTTAGACATGCCCATTTCTTGAAACATTTTTTTGTTATACGTTGCTGATATATCAAAAATGGGGCCACAATACAAGAGATCCTTCAAATAAAAATTAAACACACACACACAATGTTGTAATGTTTTCCTTTTCTTTTTTTCCTTTTTTTTTTTGGGTTTGGATTGTGAATTGGAATGTAAGAAGGAGGTGAATTTTGTGTTTCTTTTTTCTTTATTTTTTTTCCTTTCTTTTTCTGTGAAGATTAGAGAAAAAGGAGCTGTGTGAGAGAGAGAGAGAGAGAGCAACGGTTTTTACGTTACTGATGGCGCCGGAGAGGACACGTACGCAGACGCGTTCTATTTTCATGGGGGAAAAAAAAAACAAAGGAGGATATGCACTGGGAATATCAAAAAGTTCAGGGGGCTTTGTGGAATTAAGCAGGGCAGCTTGAAACTTTGAGTTACCCGAGCTGTGAGACCGTTTGAATATTGATACTGCTATATATATATATATATATCGCAATACGTTATTTAGGAATGTTCATAATTATCAAATCTAGGATATTTTTATTATAGTCGTTGGATCCTTATCCAATGATTGTTATTTTGTTCTAGCTTTTTCCTGATCTATTTCTCTATTTCTATACAAAATCTTTTCCCTGAGCCTGTGATAGCTTCAACTAGGATATTCCTAGATTTTAAAATTAGATCGAGACGTCACTACATGACTGGTCCTATATATATAGCCTTTCAAATAATTAATAAAAATAAAAATGGGGAAATACGTTTTAAGAAATTAATATGAGCAAATTATCGGGTTTCATAAGCCAGATTTATGTTTCTAATACTTAAAGCTTCATGAGTTTGAATTTAAATAATAACAATAACAGTAAAAACCAGTTTAAAAAACTGGGAATACTCAGATATAATTAACTATGTTAGTAACATGATTTAACAAGACCATCGTCCCCAAATGCCAATACTTACAATATATATATATATATATGATGCATCCATCATTCTTGTTTAATTAATTTTTCTAAATAAAGATCGAGGAAATTAGTGTAGGTCATTGCGCATGAAGCAGTCACTTAAAAACAACACAAGCAAACAATCAAACACAACAATCTTGCATGTGAAACTTGACAATGGATGACATGAGAGATAATTGCTCGTAACAACAAAATATACTAAGGATTTTTTTTTAAAAAAATAAATAAATTACCGATGCATTGCAAAAATTGAAAGACAGATCCCATTAAAAAGACAGAGACAACACAATAATAAAACAAAAAGAATCAAATCATCAGAAATAAAACACGGGACAGAAAGAAAACCAATAAAAAACTAAAAAAAAAAAAGAGGGAATATGAGATCATCCAAGAGATGGATGAAGCGGGTCAGCTCAGTCTAAAAAAACGCCATAAAAAAGAGACAACTTGTCAGCTCAATCTAAAAAAAATTGATTTAAATATTTTTTTTTTTAAAATACCAATGAACACATGGAAGGATAACAATAATAATTGTATATATATATATATATATATATATATATTCTTTTATTCATTTTTCACCACTAATTTTCTTAAATCCAAACTCTCTGCAACGTAGCTATGGACCAAGCTTACATTCGGTAACATACATTAATGTATACACACACACTGGTTTTTGATGAACTATGGCCTTTTGCTTTGGTGCATTGCATGTAGGACATGTATTTAAATTAAATTGGTTTTTTTTTTGTTTATATATACATGTGTGTGTATATATATATATAATAAGTCGATCAATTAGAGGTATAAAAATTTTTAAATTTGCTATGAAGATAAATATAACACTTGAAGACCAAATAAATAATTCTTTTACTTTGTCATTACTACTATGGTCCCTGGATCAAAACAAGAATTCCAAAGATGAATTGAAATATAGAGCAACGCAACATAAAATAACCACTTTGTACAAACAAATTACTTAGAACTTCCACAGCGTAATCTTGTTGGAAGCACAAGCATTAATACAATGCACTAAAGTTATATGTTCACACTGTTGATTTTGTCGAACACATCGAAAAAATGACCTGCTTTCGGTCTCACAAGCATTTTTATCTTTCAAGAGAGCAAGGAAACTAAAGAGACGAACTCTAATGTTACTCTACCTTTTGATCTTGTGTTGATCACAAAGTGTTCAGGATACTTTCTCAGCAGTGTTAACAACCCCAACCATGGCTTGCCTTCTGCTTCATTTGGTGGCCAGTCCTCTGATGTGAGGTATTTCCTCACTCTGCTGTGATGCCATACATTGCTATATTGCTCCAGAAGCTGTTTTGAAGCAACAATAAATGGACCATTAGAAAATTATGGTGTGCGATCAGTCGGTTTGGAAATTTACGTTTACATAAACTGGATGACCAAAAAGAATTGGTAATAGCTGAAAAAGACGGATCTATTGTCTTCTTACATTTATTTAGATATATCATAAATATGCATTACTAAAATGATCAGTTAAGTGATTATGATCCATCTTAGGAACATGTATAGATATGGTATATTCAATCAATGTAGGAAAACAGTTGTTTTGGTCATGGTATATTTAATCCATCTTAGTAACATGTATATATATGCATTGCTAAAATAGATCAGTTTGGTGATTATGTATACAAGCTCAACATACTGTATGCATTCACTTGGTTAGGAAATTTTGGTTGAATAAATAAACAACATGATCAAAATATGCAAGATCACACAACCTAAGCCTACAAACTCAAGATATTAATGTCTACACGGTCAAGTAATGGTGTGCATACACTTGGTCTGAAAATTTTGGTGATATAAACTACATGACCAAAACAATTGGCATTGAATAAAAAAGATCAGTCAGTATGGTGATTACAATCTATTTTAGCAATGCCTAGAAATATGGTTATATTAACTGCACAAAAGATTTAAGATCAGAACCTGAGCCTACAAGCTCAATAATCAAATGTCTAGTATTGATCAACAACAGCCAAAAGGATATACAGGTTCCTCTAAGTAATAAGAATAACCTCAGAGTGTAGTTTTGCCATGGGCATCCATTCGCCAGGGCCACAAAGATCAGACAGTACAGTAGCTACTGATGAAACAACATCTTTCTCCTCTAACTGCAGGAGCTGCTGATTATCTGAGTCTCTATCAGCCCTTGATCTTATGTCAGATTTCTTATCTGCAGACAAGGAAAATGAGCTTGTGCTATAGTATGAAAAATTCTAGCCAAATAATTTATTCTGATTGAGCCAAACCTTTGACATATATTCACAATAAAATATGGCCTTCCAGCCCACTAAAATGGTAGCTATTAAAAATATATATATATATCAGACTTCCCATGGAATAGATATAAAAAACTAGAGCAGCTGGAATCTATATTAATAGCAAAACACACCAGCTTATGAGAATTGAAGCATCCAAGCTGAAGAAATATATGTATGCTGTCTAAGAAATATCACCTGGCCAAAGATAGTAACTCCTAAAAGTGGCATTCCAATTCCAACAACCATAGGATATGAAACACAAAATATTTGTGATACAAACATGGGTACAGCTATACCAAACTTTAAAGCAATATTTGATAATAGTCTCCATCAAGAAGCAACTATGAGACTAATATGATACTTCAGGCCAGTATGGTTGATATAGAAAATTAAACAGAAGCACACCATTCATCATAAATTGTCAAAAAAGACACCTCTACTGGGCATAGACACAATTCAAGGAAAGCTGATACCAAGTTCCGAAGGACCCGGTTTTATTACTTTGGAACTAAGGCAGAAAAGAGGCCAAACTTTCAAAATTTAAGTGGGAGACAAGATGATTATTCTCAATAACATTCAGAGATGGCTATCAAGCATGAAGTTTCGCAAAGTCCTAATGCTGATTGATTAGTTAAGCATCAAGGGGGATGTGGTCAAGACTATGCCCTGGTGCCAAACTACAAAATGATGGCGGTTAATGGAAGGTTTCACTCAGTATTGTATCTTCTACTTCAATCAATTCTTTGATATTGCTTATAAAAGGTACAACTCAGTTTGATGCTACTTTATATTGAAAATTGAACATTGCTAAGAATAATCTCAAATGAAGCTGTAACATATTCCCACTCTAAGGTTTCAAATGACATGAACAACTACTTGAATATGCAGAAAATTAATTTCAGTCACATTTGCAATTTACATAATCTGAATATTATGCCAAATAAAAGCAACGAAGACAGACCTTCAGGTGAGCACAAAAGGATTCAGGTTACCTTTCGGTCAGACAAGCACAATCAATCAAAATTAATTAATGAGTTTCCAAATAAGCACCCCTCATCCATCAACATATAAAGCATTTTCACAAAGAAGTTTGGTTTGAAAGAAGAAAAAGAAAAGGCAAATTAAAATGAGAACAGAGGGTACCGACCTCAATATAAGGATTGTGACTTCAAATGATTCCACAAACCAATATTCCCATTAAACATATGTTACCTAGTTAATTTAATCCTTCTCCCTAAAGGCAAGCCTCTAAACTCAAAAGGCAAGGAAAAATCATTTATTGGCAAGGTAGTCCAAGCAAACCCCAAGGACCGACGAGAATACGACAAATTTTATGGAAGTTAAACCCCAAGGACCGACAAGAAGGCGACAAATTTTATGAAAGTTAATCTTTCCAAGATCCTCATGCGATTTAACTTGATGTCTAGACCACACTGGCTAGACCATCCAATGCACCAAGTAGTCAAGTACTAATCTCAAGGATCAAAATAATTTTCAAATGACATATCAGCATTTAGAAAAGCATCAAATGGCCTATGAGAACATCAAATTGGCACAAGATTATAATCATTTGACAAGCCGAAAAACAGCTGACATTAATGGGGAACAAGGTCTAGAAGAATGCAATCATGGTGAAGGAAAAATCAACAAAACCCACAAATCAATAATCCACAAAATCAATAGAGAAAACTTCACCAATATGGGATCAAATCAACAAATTAAATAACCAAAAAATCAACCTAAAAACAAGAAACAAATATCAAACAGAAATTTGCATAAATAAGGCAAGTTGCAACAGTGCCCTAATTGGATCTCAAGCAAACAATCTAATACTGAACAACAAAAAATCATAAAAATTAAGAGATGATAAAGGAAACGATTAAATATGCTTACCCAATTGCACGCCATACCCACTAAATCCATCAACCTGCGACGGCCTCTTCATCCGCTTCACCAATCCAACTCCATCATCATCATCATCCTCGTCATCACCCTCATCATCCTCCTCCTCCTCCTCTTCCTCATACTCCCGCCTCCCTCTCCCCTTCTTCACAACAAACCCCATCGTCCCCGCCCGTGATTGCCCTGAAATAATCGGCAACGGATGCCGCGGAATCGGGGTAGTGGCGAAGATCGATCTGGTCGGAAGAAGGAAGTAAAACTTCTTATCGCCGATCTGGAGGAGATCCTGCGAATCAAGCTTAACAGGCGCAGTGCCAGGAAGGTGGAGAACACCCTCGACGAGGCAGCCATTCTTGCCGACGATCTCAAGGGCAAAGCGACGGCGCACAAAGTCGTAGAAGATGCGGGCATGGTTCCGAGAGATGTTCATGCCACCGCCCAAGGACGCTAGGTCGACATCGACGGTGGCCTTCTTGCTGTTACGGCCAAGAACGATCGAGTAGGTCTGCATGTAGTACTCGAAGTCCTCACCTTGAAGCTTCGCAAACCCTGCTTCGACCTCGCCTCCGCCGGAGCCAGCGCCGCCGACGACCGCCATTGATGGAAATCGAGCTTCTTCTCTCCCTCACCGCCCTTGTTATGTATATATATAAGTATTATTACTAATAACACCCTCAAAAACTCAAAATTACAAACCAGGCCTTGGATTTTTTTTACTTTTCACACCTTTAATAAGTTAACAGTAAATATATTAATAACTGTTTGAAAATTTAACTTCTCAACCTTTTAATTTGGTATATAAATTGAGACCGTCCGCCCTGCTTTCAATTATATTTTATCATTTAACTTAAGAAAAGTTTTACTAAATTATTTTGTTTGTCTCTTTATCAAATCAGGACTTGTGGTTTGAATTATAACACTTGAGTTCCCCATAATCTAAACTATTTACGAGTGCAAAAATATTATTATTATTATTTTTTTTTTTGACAAAGTCGACAAGATGAGGGGAGAACGAGATGTAATCCTCACACATAACTCGAGGTTCAAACTCGAGACCTCTCAATTACAACCATGAGTAGTTACCATTGGGCTAGCCCAAGGTTCCTGAGTGCAAAAATATTTAACTCCATTAATTTAACTCTGAATTTATTTATTTTTCTTTGTTTACATTACTAAAACACATATTAATTGAGAACCTTTCAACCTCCAATTATAAATTGAATGATTTTTAAATATGATGCAAATATATATAAATAGTTTTTATTAGTACACATTAGTAATGTAAATAAAGACAAAAACATAAATTCTGCCACGTCAGCAAAAATTAACGAAATTAAGCGTTTTGATACTTTTGTGTAAACGATTTAAACTACATAATACTAAATTTTTGACGACTCAAAACTATAAGTTCCGAATTGATAAAGAGTCAAATCACAAGGTATTTTCAACAAAATTTTCCCTTTAATTTATTATTAAAGTACCTAAAATTACAAGCTACCACCTATTGTTCTTAACAATTTCCAGCTCATGTTAAGTTCACATCAATATGAGAATTCAATCAAGAAATTCTAAACAATGCAAACAACAATGGAATTCAGTTGCTGATCAGCAGCTCCACTAATTGCAGCGCCCATTTTCTTGACATCCAAAAGATACAACAATGCTTTTTCAGTAATAACTTCACCAGGGATTAGAACCGGAATTCCAGGTGGATATGAGCATACCATCTCTCCACATACCTGCCCGAAGCTTTCTCTGATGCTGGCTTTTCTTTTCCTCGAAAAGAAAGCCTCTCTGGGACTTAATTTCACCGTAACATCATCAAATGGTGCACAAACTTTATCAGCATTTCTGCATAATTGGTTCCTTTTCTGATAGAAAGTAGCAGATAAGTGATTCATTCCGGAAACCAATCTTTGAATGGACTCTCTTTGAGTACCTAAATTGACTGCAAATGTTATCGATTGGCTCCCTGCCAACTCGGAGTAGATATTTAGTTTCTGTTCTATTATATCATCAGCTGTGTAGCCTGATATTTGGAGCTGTGATACACCAAGAGTGAGACGTAGAGGATCGATAGCAGGGAAGCCTGAAGTGAAGCTCAGTAAATTCAGGATTGAGATTCCTGGTATTCTGCTAATCTTGCCCTTGGCTTCTAGTGATAAATCCATGGCCTTGTTGAAAATGCCTAGTGGGTTCTCACTTAACTGAGCTCTCGCAGCATCTAATGATGCGAGAAGGAGATAACTCGGGCTTGAGCTCTGAAGAGTTTGAAGGCATCTACTCATGGTGTCTATGTCTACAAGATTCCCGGACATATGCAACATAGAGGATTGTGTCAGAGAGTTGAGAACCTTGTGAGTTGATTGTACTGCTAAGTCTGCACCTTGTTCAAGAGCAGTGCTCGGAAACTCAGCATGGAACCTGAAATGTGCACCATGAGCTTCATCAACTATAACTGGAATGCTATGTGAGTGGCAAAGTTTTGCAATTTCTCTCACATTACTGCAAATTCCGTGATAAGTCGGAGAAGTGATGAGAACTGCAGCTGCTGTTTTACCTTCTTCCTTCAATTCTTCAATGGCTTTCTCAACCTGTAATGCGGTGATTCCGCCAGGAATGTCCCACTGGGAATTGTACTCTGGAATGATGTATTTCGGTACTGCACCAGATAAAGTCAGACCAGAAATTGCAGATAAGTGCGAGTTCCTTGGAAGGATGAGTGTTTCACCAGGGGAACAAGTGGCCATTATTGATGCCTGGACTCCACAAGTGGTGCCTCCTACCAGAAACCAAGTTTCCGATGATCCAAACAATTCAGCAGCTCGTTTCTGAGCATCTAAGATGACTCCATTGGGAGAGAAAAGATCATCGAGCTCAGGAAGCTCAGGGAGGTCATACCTAAATGTTTCTGGCCCGAAAAGTTGAGACATTAATTGTGGAACAGCTTTCCCTCGGTTGTGGCCAGGGAAGTGGAAACAGGCGACATCTTTTTCTGCAGAAATTTTCAATGCGTGAAGCAGAGGAGCAGAATCCTGTTGACCAGTGGACAGACATCCTGCAACTGGAGTGTCAGCACTGGAGATTCTTTCGGTGATCAGTGAGGCACTACCATGTTTCCTAGTATCTTCCGCTACACTTTCCTGTTGGAAATTTTGAAGCATTCATTGCTTTACAACTTTGATCAGTGATATCCTGAAGTTGTTTGAGGAAAATTAACAATTTTGTGATGTTGCTGCTAACAGAGAAAAGGCATGCATACTATGGATATGTTCCAATAACTTAAAGGACAAGATTTGCACCAAAAAATAAATACAATCTGTCTATTGGCAATACTAATCAAACTGTTGACCTTGAGATCTAGTTTAATATAGAGGCTCAGAGTATATAATCAGAAAATTAAAACAAAAAAATTTAAGCAACATGAAATAAATAAAGCAATCAACAATAGAATTGTTACATGTATGCATGTATGTACGTATGTATATATATACAGTTGTTGTTAGGTATACTAGTATTAGTATCTTCTATATGTACCCAAGGTGTTACTTGTTTCATTATTCATTGAATGAGGATCTATTCTTCTTTATCTTCCATCTTCTATCATGGTATCAGACTAGGTTAAACTTTTCCGGTCATCTTCTCCGACCAACTTCTCCGGCCATCCTCTTCGGTCCTCTTCTTTCGGACATCCTTTGGCGGTCATATTCCCTCGTCACTCTTCATCAACCTTCTCTTTTTCATTCTATTCTTAAAATCCCTAGATCTTGAAACCCACGGCCCATCCTCACCACATCACCACAATCATCACCCCCGGCCACACACATTCCGGCCACCCACAAAACCTGGAAATAACCATCGTTATACTGCCGTTCAATCTCATCATAAGTGGCATCATCGTCTTGGCCACTTATGTCCATCTCGTATGTCGTCCCCTTGTTCGTCATGGTATTTTTAGGAGTCGTCTCTCCTCCTTCTCGCGTGGTCCGTCTTGGTCAGAACTCGGTAAGCAACTCCAACGCCCTTATCCTTTGAGTGTATCTCAGACTAGTGCTCCTTTCGAACTTATTCACTCTGATGTTTAGGGTCATGCTCCCTTTGTCTCTAAAGGTGGTCATCGCTATTATGTTCTTTTTATAGATCACTACACTCGATTTACCTGGCTTTATCTTATGTCTCATCGTAGCCAGTTATTATCTATTTATCGCTCTTTTTCTGCTATGATCCACACCCAGTTCTCTGCCTCTATTAAGACCTTTCGATCTGACTCTGGCGGTGAGTACACCTCTCACGCCTTTCGTGCCTTTTTGTCTTCTGAAGGCACATTGCCTCAGTTATCTTGTCCTGAGGCTCATCCTCAGAACGGGGTGGCTGAACGTAAGCATCGTCACATCTTAGAGACGACACATGCTCTTCTTCTAGGCGCTTTTCTTCCCCCTCATTTTTGGGCTGAAGCTGTCAGCACTGCTGTTTATCTCATTAACCTACAACCCTCCTCTCACCTTAATGGTCGTAGTCCAGGTGAGTGTCTTCATGGGACACCTCCCCACTATGATCATCTCCGTGTTTTTGGTTGTCGTTGTTTTGTTTTACTCTCACCTCGGGAGAAAACAAAGCTAACAGCCAAGTCTGTTTCATGTGTTTTTCTAGGATATAGCCTTGAGCATAAAGGCTATCGTTGTTATGATCCTATCACTCGTCGTATTCGCATTTCTCGTGATGTTACATTTGATGAGTCTACACCCTTCTATGCTTCTCCTTCTTCCACTGAGTCCCCATCTCCCTCTGTCCCTCTCTCATTCCTTTTTCCTACCCCTTCGACTGAGCATACTCCTCCTGTATCCTCTCCTCCATCATTCAATCCTCCTGCCGAGTTTCTTTCTCACTCCTCTCTTGACCCCTCTCCTCCTTTATCTATTGAGTCTCCTGTAGTGTCTTCCCCTCCTTCATCTGTTGAGTCTCCTATAGTGTCCTCCCCTTTTCCCTTGCTTCCTCTTGCTCACCCACCTATTCGTTTCACATACCATCGTCGGGATTCCACAGAGCCTCCTTCTCGGACGGTCATCTCTGACACCTTTCCTACTATCGATTCAGCTCCTGAGGTACATTCTCACACGTATTCTTTACGCGATCGCTCTACTTTACTTCCTCTTGTTCGTTACGCTTTTGCTATCACCAGTGTTTCAGATGTCTTTGAACCAGATACCTACCGAGAAGTAGTTCGATCACCTGAGTGGCGGACTGCCATGGCAGAGGAGCTTGATGCTTTGACTCGGACACATACATGGGATCTCGTTCCCCTTCCTTCTCATGCCGTTCCCATCACCTATCGTTGGATCTACCGTGTGAAGACTCGTTCTGATGGGTCTCTCGAGCGCTATAAAGCGCGTTTAGTTGCTCGTGGCTTTCAGCAGGAGTATGGCCGTGACTTTGAGGAGACTTTTGCCTCAGTAGCCCACATGCATACTGTGCGCACTTTAGTTGATGTTGCTGCTGTTCGTGGTTGGGCTCTTCATCAGCTTGATGTGAAGAACGCGTTTCTTTATGGGGACTTGAAGGAGGAAGTTTACATGACTCCTCCTCCCGGCCTTCGGGTGCCTCCAGGGTCTGTTTGTCGTCTTCGGCGCGCTCTTTATGGCCTCAAACAGGCTCCACGGGCCTGGTTTGAGCGGTTCAGTACAGTAGTTGAGGCTGCTGGTTTTACCCCCAGCATACATGATCCGGCAGTCTTCATTCACTCTTCCTCTCGTGGGCAGACCATTCTTCTTCTATATGTAGATGATATGATCATTACCGGTGATGATTCTGCTCACATTACCTTTGTGAAGCAGAAGTTATGTGAGACTTTCTTGATGACTGATTTAGGTTTACTTCGTTATTTCTTGGGTATCGAGATTACTTCTCATCCTGATGGATACCGTCTTTCTCAGCAGCGTTATACTCACGACCTATTTGCTCGCTCTGGTTTGACTGATACCCGTATTGCTGCTACACCGATGGAGTTACATTTGCAGCTTCGTGCTTCTGATGGCATTCTCTTATCTGATCCTTCTCGCTATAGACATCTGGTTGGCAGTTTGGTTTACTTAGCCGTCACCCGTCCAGATATTTCCCATGCAGTTCACATCCTCAGTCAGTTTATTGCGGCACCCACTTCTGTTCATTATGCTCATCTTATTCGGGTACTACGATATCTTCGTGGCACTGTATCTCGTGGTCTGTTCTACTCACGTCGATCCCGGTCTTCGATTCCGAGTGCCTAGTCTGATGCTACCTGGTCCAGTTCTCCTGATGATCGAGTCTCTGTCACTGGCTACTGTATCTTTCTTGGTTCTTCTCTTGTTGTTTGGAAGACCAAGAAAGCGACCCCATCTGTTGCCAAGTCTAGTCTCGAGGTCGAGGTTCGTGCATTGGCTTCTACCGTCCAGGAGGTGCTTTGGCTGCGTTCGATTCTACAGGACTTTGGTGTACCGATTACATCTCCCATTCCTATTCATTGTGACAGTACTGGCGCCCTTCAGATTGCTGCAAATCCAGTTAAACATGAGCTGACCAAACATATTGGTGTGGATGCACACTTCACCCGATGCCATGTACGTGCCCAAACTGTATCACTTCACTATCTTCCTACAGAGGTTCAGGTGGCTGATTTCTTTACCAAGACGCAAACACGTGATCAACATTTATTCATGTTGTCCAAACTCAAGACGTACGATCCGCCTTGAGTTTGGGGGGGGTGTTACATGTATACATGTATGTACGTATGTATATATATACAGTTGTTGTTAGGTATACTAGTATTATTATCTTCTATATGTACCCAAGGTGTTACTTGTTTTCATTATTCATTGAATGAGGATCTATTCTTCTTTATCTTCCATCTTCTATCAAGAATAACCTTT
Organism: Dioscorea cayenensis subsp. rotundata; assembly: GCF_009730915.1. NCBI lineage: Eukaryota > Viridiplantae > Streptophyta > Magnoliopsida > Dioscoreales > Dioscoreaceae > Dioscorea > Dioscorea cayenensis. The sequence continues at coordinate 18,224,837 of NC_052484.1, forward strand.
GTGTCAAAATCCAAATTATGTCTTCTCAGTATTCCTCAGTGCGCTATGGTGCCATAAATGATTACTTTTCCTTTTCAACAATGTTTGTGAAGGAGTAAGAAAACCAAAACCGGCATGGCCATTGTTTATAAAGACAATATTTCTGAATACAAAGAAGGAAAAAAGGACAATTTGTGAAAGATGCTCATAATTCATACAGTGAACGAAGCACACACCTTGAACTACATATGACACTAGAATGATCTTTCTGCCCAAATGATATTTTTCTCCCAAAGCCTTTTGAACACTATTCAACATTCATAATTCAACTCCTCTAATTTTTTCTTATTTTCTTTTTCAACAATCAGTGACCAAAATGAAGACTAGAGAATGAAACCCAAGTAAGCAGAAGATGACTTGCAGGAAAGTCATCTTCTTTTTCAACTCCTCTAAGTACTTGCAGGAAAGCAGAAGATGACTTTACTATTGTATACAAAACAAGATCCCTAAATTCTACTTATTGTCCAAATGCCATATTTCCAAATAAAAAAAAAATGATATCCAAAAATGTGTTTATTTAAAAAAAATTACATAAAAAGAAACTCATACAAAAGGAATGATAATTCAATTGATGCATTTCTTCACCCTAGGCATTCTCAGAGGCAATTCCACAAACACCTAAACTACATAAAAACAAAAAACACTTTAAGAACAACCAAAACACCAATATAATTCCCTAAAACACACAAGCAATTCCTTGCAATACTTCAAACAAAGATACGAAAAGCTTCAAACTTTGGGAATGAAATGAATACAGTCAAACAAAAACATCACAAGGACATGAGCGGAAAAGAGGACTGACCGAAGTGACGACGCTGCGCTTCCGTCCACGGGTACAGCTACAGCTAATCTGAGTGACGGGCGAGTTCTCATGGGAACGAAGACGGGCGTTGGAGAGGTCTCGCACGAAGCTCGAAGGGAGAGAGAGCATGGCGGACAACGAAAGGCATTCAATCAAACACCTTTCGCTCATTGTAGATACCTCGCACTGTAGTGAATCCATACCAGGGTCGGGTTTGCTGTGCTTCATACCCGACCCGATAATTTGGTCTATTTCAGTATAGGTTAAATAAATGGTGCTTGTCCCACTCGTTTTTTATTTTTATTTTCGTATTTTCATCATTATGTGACATGGCTCCCCTTTTATAACTTGTAAATTATTGTAATTTATAAAATTTTTAACATAAAAAAAATTAAATTAATTTATACAATATCAACATTGAGTAAATCATCTTCAGCAAACAATAACCAAACTCAATTCTATTAAAAACTAAAATAAAATAAACTGTATATATATATATATATATATATTCAAAATATTAAGCACAAAATCATTTGGCATCCGAAATATGAAACAAAATATTTATTTTGAAAAATAAATAAAAAGACTTATATTAATAAAATAACAAAGAAGAGATACAAAATACATAAAAAAAAAATACACAAAAATGTGGACATCGAGACACATAAAAGAAGGAGCAGTGCAATCCAAGAAAAAAGTTCAGAGGTCATCCCATGGAGCTAGCTTCACAAGATTTTAAAACAAATAGAGAAATCACAATTCATTGAGAAAATAAAAAAAGAAGTACAGAGAGAGAAAATAAAAGGAAAACTACAACAAGGAAAGCAAAAGAAAACTAAAATATAACAAAATAAAACACAAACATAGGAAGATCCACTAAAGATAAATTGCCAACAAAAACTAGGAAACAGAAATGCCCACGTGAAGAGCAACACCGGGTGATCTTGAAATAAAAAAACTAGCCTGCTTCTTGGGTGAATGCCTCCTAGTCGGGATCACTCATTCTCGCTGATTATGAGCGGGACCCCATGAACTCTAAGTTTCAACAAATAGCTATGATGGAATCCTCAAACTTCGCCCTTTTTTCCTCAGGGACTGCAGAGAACCAAAATAGAAACATGTGATCAATTTTCATGATAATCGCCGATAAGGTGTGGATGTTTGAATTAAAAATACGATCATTCCGTTCAAGCCAGATATTCTAGAAGATAGCACGGATTAGAATCTCTCTAACTTCCTTAACAGAAGATCTAGGAGATGCTTGCCACGAACCCCACACCTCCACTAAGGAGATAGGAGGGGTTGAAAGCGGAAGCAAGGGACAGAAATAACCCCATAACCTTTGGTCTAGAGGACATTGTAAAAAAAGATGATCCATAGTTTCAATAGCCGAGTGGTAAATGACACGGGTTGTAGTTGGAAGTTTATTGCATCTTTTGAGAGCAAGGTTATCTAATGTTAGAATCTTGTTTTTCCAAGCCAACCAGTTGAAAAGATTAGCCTTGTGTGGGCACGGGCCCTTCTAAAAGATAGAAGGCACCTCGCACCGCAATCCTTCATCGTTCAAACACCCATAGAAAGATTTAACCGAAAAGCTTCCATTGGATTTAAGACACCACTGTTTGACGTCCCCACCTTGGGAGTGTTAGGAATTGATCCTTGAAACTAGTCCTAGCACCTTTAGTTCATATTTGAACGGGCATGTGGTTAAAATGTGCAAAAGGTCGCTTGTTGTTCCCCAAGGATGTAGCATAGCATTAAAGGCGTCTGGCCAAATATACCTTAGACCACGGCCATTAATCTATCTGTCAGCCCATAAAAGAGTGGCGGATCCATCCGGAATGATTTGAGTAGTACACCAGCAAAAACAGGCAAACAAGTGAGAATGCCACTAAAAAAAAAAGATCTATGTCTGGAAAATTTGGCATATAAATTCCAATAGGGGTGATTACTACCATAATGGAACTAGATGATGCGGGATCCACACCAGGTAGTTCCAGATGCCAATTTCCACTACCATTTTCCTAGGAGATCTTTGTTGAAATTTTCAAACTCTAGTATGATCCAACCACCTTGATCTCGTCCCTTATAGAGAGACTTCCAACTCACAAGACAACACCAAGGATGCTTGATATCTGGTCCAGACCAAAAAAATTCTCTTCTGATTCTATCAGTCTACTTAATAACCTATTGTGGTAGTTTGAAGATGGACATGTAATAGGTGGGTATTGTAGATAAGATTGAGTTTACCAAAGTGAGGCGGGCCCCCAGGGAAAGAAAGTTTGTTTTCTAAGAGGATAGACGTGACCTGACTTTGGAGATCAAACTCTCCCAGTGTTGCCTCCTAGGTCTTCTGCCTAAGATTGGAATTTCTAAGTAGGTAAGCAGTCAAGTTGAGCAATTCAGGGCTTAAGTAAGAGTTGCGTCCGGGAATTGATCAGGCCTTATCGAGTATTGGCATGTTTTTGAGTAATTAATTGTCAAACCTGTCATGCCCTTGAACAAGTATAAAATCAATTTGATGACCTTGATATTATTACACATTATACATCAATCCCCTAATATCACACCATATAAGATTCCTAAGTTGAGAGCATGGGAGAGCATTGTGCTGAGGACGTCAGTGACTAACACGAAGAAGAGCAGGGGGAGAGGATCTCCTTGTCTAAGGCTACGATAGTAGCGATTATATCCATATTGGGACCCATTCACCAGAATCGTAGTCTTAGACAAGTTAAAGATTATTTTAATCCAACCTATCATATCTAAGAGGAAATCCCAATCTACCATATTAAATGCCTTTGAGAAATCAACTTTCAACACATTGCCCGGTAGCCTCCGCTTTTGAAGGCTAAAAAGTGATCCTCATCTGCTGCGATGCTATCAATGATACATCAACCTTTGATGAAGGCTGATTGCATTTTATCAACTAAGGGATCAATGAAAAGGCTAAGGTGAGTCACCAAAATTTTAGACAAAATTTTTCAGAGATGAATTGATCAGGCTGATGGGTCGAAAAAGTCAAAGGGGGAATCAAGAGTTTCTACCCTGAGAATTATAGTAATGCTTGCCCAGTTAATACGCTCCAAATTAGTTTTACAAGTGAAAATTCTTCACATAGTTTGAAAATGTCACTCTTAATTATATTCCAGAATTACTGGAAGAAGAAGATAGGGCAACCATCTGGACCAAGTGTCTTATTAGCACTTAAGTCAAAAAACCACTTTTTTAATCTCCTCTTGTGAAAGGGTCTTCTAGGCTGGAAAGATCAATAGGAGGTTTGTTGGCAAGCAGCTTGGGCCATGATATCTTGAACCTAGACTTTCTAGTAGACCCAGATTGTGAGCGGAAAAAGGTTGTGAAGACTTTCCCAATTTCCTTATTGTTTACAATCCTATTGTTACCTTGGGAGATGCTCGAAATAAAGTTTTTATTTTGGCATTCATTGGCAACTGAGTGGAAAAGTTTTGCATTTTCATCAACTTCAAGCAATCTCACCTTAGATCTCTGTATCCAATATAATTCTTCTTGCTTGAGAAAGTCACCGAGACTTTTATGCAAGGCAAGTTCCTAAGTGCTCTCTTCAGAAGAAAGACGTAGCTAGGGATTCCTTGATTAGGTCTAGGGAGTCCAGCTCGTGGCGAAGGTCAAGCTGTCTCAACTTGATGGACCCAAAGTAGGTTTTTGCTCAGGATCAGAGTCTATTCCTAAGGCAAGCTAATTTTTTGGAAAGGATGAAAGCCCTGCTCCTAGAAAAGGCAACCTCATTCTATGAATTTTGGATTAAATCAGCAAAACCGTCAGTTAAGCACCAAGCTAGTTCAAAGCGGAAAGACCTAGGCTTAGAGATATGACTATCTGATTCTAGACGAATGAGAACATAATCAGAGCCTAATCTAGGGAGACAGGTTTGAATTACTTTGGGAAAATGCGACATCCAAGAGTTATTAACAAGAAAACAATCGAGTATAACCCAAGATCATCTTGTCCATTTGTCCAAGTTAACCTTCAACCAAAGGTGGGAGGCTCAAGTAAATATAAATATCTCATCAAGTCATTCTCATTGTGAATGTCCTCAATATTAGGTGGGACCGTGGGATCGAAAATACGCTCCCTGGCGACGTGTCGGTGAAAAGACACTAGGCGATATATCGAATCACAAATGTCATTTATGTTATTTTATTTTATTTTTATGTGTTCTTCCATTCCTAATAAAGGCAAACCTCTATTATTAATTACCCCAGATTGAAATCTTAAGAACCTCCAATTAAGAGTTCAAGTACAAGTAAAGACAAGAAAATGTGCGAATTATAAATTTTGTTATTTATTATATATATATTCATTACAACATATAACTTTATATATATATATATCATATATCGTTGTCGCTGCCTGTGCCTTGTCGCCACGTTGCATGCCTTGTTGTCGCCTTAAAAAATATATATATATATTTTTAGAAATTGCCTGTGCCATGTTTCTCCGTGGTTTTTTAGAAACAATGTTTCTTGAGATGAGCTTTTTTTTGCCATTGCTTTGGAATTAGTAGTTTTATTGTTGCTTCGAAATGGGTATTTTAATCTATGGTGTTGCTTTGGACATAAAGAAACATTGTTCAAGCTTGATATATTCGCATGAGTTTCAACTTTTTCATGACAAATAACCACGGAGAAAGGCAAGTTATCGTTGATCAATCACAATGTTCATGTTCAACAAATTGCTCTGTATCAAGTTAGTATCCAAGCTTGGAGGCTAGAAAACCCACTGCACCATCCCCTGTATTGCTAATCAATTTTACGCCATGTATGTCATCATCCAACATTAGCTTTGCCTTCTTGAGCCTTTGTGATAATCCATGCAAAAATGCTTGGATTTTTTTTTATCCACACTTACCATTTATTTATTCCCATGTGTATGGTGGGATTTGTCTTTTGAAAAAAATCATGGGTTTTGAAACCTGAAAATATGATTGGAGCCTTCATTCTATAGCAAATCACATATATTTTCGCAAGTTAAATCTTCACTCTGATTGCATGAACAACAAAGGGTTCCTTGGAGACAGTACACGTTGGTGATCACTTTCAATGATTGCATGGGTATTAGTAAGGGAATGCATTATATATATATATATATATTCATGATTATTGTAGTATTAATTTGAGAGATCACAGCCATTGCAACACACCAACCGAATTGAGAACCATGCACAGATCCCAAAACATTTGATCTGATTAGCTATGATAAATATGAAAAGGAGCCCATAATAATAATAATTTTATTATTTTATTATTATTTTTATTATTATATATTTTTTTAATAATGACCCACCACTAGACCTGTCCAAGGACCGGGCTACCCGCCCAAGCCCGAAAGCCCACCCGAAAAATGGGATGATTTGGACAAATATATAAGGCTCAATGTCCTGGCCTTGGACAAAACAAAAGCCCATTTTAAAAATGGGTCGGGTTTGGTTCTCATTGTTAAAACCCGACACGGCCGGGCCCGGCCAGAATTATAAAATATATTTATTAATTAGTTTTGTATATACTTATATATAATGGTTTGAATTTCCATTGATTATTTATTAATTAGTTTTGTATAACTTATATAATATATATTTATTGTTGATTGTCATTGATTATAATGGTTTGAATTTTAGTTGTTGTAATTGTATAAATATTTGTATTTGGTATTTTAATTTTTAAGTGTTTTGTAGAATAATATTTGGTCATATTCACATATTAATATTATTGTTAAGTTTTTTTTTATAACTTATATATTATTTGATGAAAAACCTATTTGGGCTAGCTTAGGCGGGCCTTGGGTAGAGGTCATTAAATTTGGGCGAGTTCTGGCAAGGGTTAAGGCCCAGATTTTCGGGCAGGGCCGGGTCGGACCGGGCTTGGACAAGCTTGAATTTTAGTAATTATAGATAAAAACCCGGCCCGAACCTGGCCCAGCCCGGCCCATGGACAGGTCTACCCACCACCTCCATCTCTTCTTTCATAAACCAATGACTTTGTTGGCTTCAATTAGGGCTGTAAACGAGCCGAGCCGAGCTTTGTCTTGTTCAAGCTTGGCTTATTACTATTTAATCGAGCTTGAGCTGGAGTCGAGCTTTCTTCGAGCTTCATTTTTCATGTTCAAGCTTGTCTCGTTACTATTTTAACCGAGCTCGAGCTCTAATCGAGCTTATTTCGAGCTTCATGCTCGAGCTCAACTTGTTAAGAAAATTTGAAGCTTAACCTTGGTTCATTAGCTTAATTAAGGCTTGATTATTTTTTTATATTCTATTTTTTTATTTAGTAAAGTATCATTTAAAGCTTATTTAATGAATTATTATCAAGTGTAACTCAACTCGATTTGAGTTTGAGGATTAAAAGAATAATTTAAACTTATTAATTGAATCATTAAGGTTTGAGTTCAAGCTTGTTAAAACCTTCATTAAATAAGTTAACAAATAATTACAATAATAACAAAATAAACATTGTGATGTAACTGTCTATAAATATTTTTTCCGATATTATTAACGATTTAATAAATAAGCTTGTTTATGACACTATGAATGGTTATATTAATGATTGTTACATATAAAATTGGAAATGATACTATAAACGAGCTTTTAATTATACAATAAACAAGTTGTTCAAAAGATTTAATGAGGCGAGCTTGGTGGTGTTCAAGCTTGGCTCATTTATCTTACGAGCTCATTTAACTTAATGAACTAGCTGACCTGAGCTTTTAACCAGTTGAACATTCAAATAGTAGTTAAGAGCCCTATATGTGTGACTCAAATTAGCAACAATGACATAGTCACATATACACCTTAATATATATATATATATATATATATAAACGAGCTCACAATCGAGCTTATAAACGAGCTTGTTCACGAGCTGTGTTTGCGAGCCAAAATGAGCCGAGCTTTCGGCTGCTCAAGCTTAACTCGTTTATTAATCGAGCTTGAAAATGATGTTCAAGCTTGGCTCATTTACAATATGAGCTGAACACGAACGAGCCCTTATCGAGCCGAACACCGAGCCGCTCATGAACGACTCAACTCAAATACACCCCTAGCTTCAATAGGCTTATGTTTCATACACCTACAGCTAGAGTCTAAAAATCATCTTCCTCAAAGTCTGAGTCATCATTGTGTTCCCATTCCTAGTTATTAAGGACTCAAGAAATTCCTTATAATCTTATGTTCATTTATGTATTGGAAACTCCAAAATTCTGAGCATGTTTTTGTTGATTTCCTCCACAATATCAGTGATAGTTTTCATGTGGATTATGGTCATTTTGTTCTCATTCTCAGAAATATCAAATATACCGAATGGTATAGTAAACTAAACAATTGCATTTTAATGTTTTCCTGAATATCTGACTGGTATACCGACTGGTATGAACATAAAAAAATGGATAAATCCAATAATTGCTTGTACTGCTTTAAATGATCTCCTTGATTAATGGTTAAATCTTTATGATCTTGGACTCTTCAAAGTTTATAACAACATCTCCATTAAGATTAAAACCTCTTGATCATTTCCTTGCAGTCTTCCATGCTCTTGAACTCACCAAGACGACTAAGAAATCTGTCGAGGCTCTTAGGTGTAATGCGACCTTTTCTTTGGATGTTTGATTGACAGAGCTCCGCTGCGTAAGCATTCAACTTTTCCGCAAATATTGACCTTACAAACTCCTCATCAACTATATTTGGGTCATAATATTCTTGATGCTCCAGTTCTTTTTCGCCTCTTTCATCTTCTTCAGAGTATCAGGGTTACGATGTTTAGTCAAAGCCTTTTGGAAAGTTTCAATAGCAATGTTATAGTCCTTGGAAACTTTGCAAGCTTAACAAAAGTAGTTCCTTTCCTGGTTAATGCCTTTGCAATGATGCAATCATCTTAAGATCAGAACGAAGTTCTCTTTTGTGTTCAATAGCCTTATCACAGTCCTTTATGCAATATTCATACTTTCCCATCTCCATATAAATAGTTGTCTATTGTTCAGGAACGAGATATCCTCATCATCAAGCTCCAATGATGTAGTGTTATGTAGGATTGTTATCTCAAGATCCTTCTTTTTTTTTTAATAAGCAGCATTGCCGTTTCTTTCTCCTTTTACGCTGCTACTTTCCTCTCCTTCTTCTCCTTCCCTTGTTTCATCCATGACATCTATAGACTCTGGATCTGGTTCCAGTTTCTTTTTCAACCTTTCTGTCTCATTCAGCACATCGGTCGGAACCCTCATCTTTGTTGCAATTAATTGAAGCTTTTTGTAGTAAAGATCAGAACTGAGAAGAAGAGTGTCCTGGTGGAAATATAAAGTAATTAAAGGGTAATTGTGACTTTTCAAGTGTTTGAATTTATGTTATTATCGTTGTGGTCTATGAAGAGAGGAATGGATGGCTGGGATTTCACGATCAAAGGATTGTTGTTAGTTCGAGGCAGAAGGCTAAGTCCAGCATCGGGGGTTAGATTATGATCCTATGGTCCAAATCTGATCAATCAAAGAGGTGCGTGTAAGTTCAAGGTAAGGGTGTTAAGCGGTTGGATACACCGGGATGTTGCACGTGGCTTACTAAGTCACTTAAATACTCTTTGTATAGTTAGTTCAGGTATGAGTGTAATAAATGGGCAAACACAGCGACCAACGGTGGCGAGTAATAGCAGTAGCGGTAATAAGTGGGCAACAGTCCCCTCCATACAAAGCAACAGTCCTCTCCATTTGCTGGTGAGGAAGCATCGCCTTGATCTTCATATTGTCCATTACCAACCATGAACGTGAGATGAGTAGTGTTGCTGCCAATAGGCCAGAGATCAACGACCTAGCTATATTGCGATTTCCAGGATCTCCATAAAAAAAATCCGGTGATTGGTTGGCGAGGAGCATCAAGAAAATTCAAGGGGTCACCAACATCACCATCTTTGTTCTCTCTGTGCAGCCAGCTATCGTCATCTTGTTCATACATGCGCCATTGGGGATTAGTGTCACCTTCTTCGCCCGTTCACCTCTTTCTCTAGTGACGACAGCAGCAACAACTTTAGTATTTTCTTTAGCGACAAAGGAGAGGAAGGAAATAGCAGCCAGTGGTGGGCAATGATGGCGGCAACTGTATCACGTAACAGGAGGCAGCAGTGGCAGCAACAACGTCAGGCGACATAAGAAATGTCGGCAATCGGAGGCAGCAGCAATGACAGCAACATCGGCAGGCAACGGCGACACCAACAATAGCGGCAACAGTGACGACGGCAACTAGGGGTGTAAATGATACACCTCTACTCGCAAGCTACTCGGGCTCGACTCGGTGAAAACTCGAACTCGACTCGGTCACAGTCAAGCCGAGCTCGAGCTCGAGTAGCTCGAGTAGTCGAGTGAGCCGAGTTCGAGTATTGTGATACTTGGCTCGAGTGCTCGCGAGCCTAATCGAGCATGTATGTATATACATAATATTAGATTTATTTGATAAAAATCAAGGGGAAAAACTTTCGAGCTCGAGCATAATGTTTATGGTTATTTTCAGCTTTTTCGAACTTAATCGAGCAAGCTCGAGTAGCTCGATTTGTGTACTGAGTCGAGCTCGAGCCGAGTATCGAGTATCGAATTTTTAGTCGAGCTCGAGTTCGCTACTGCTCGGCTCGAGCTCGGTCGATTACACCCTTAGTGGCAACAACAGAAGTCAGTAATTTTCCTTCTTATGTATATATATATTTATATATATGTTTGGAAAGGGGATAAAATGAAGTGGACCTTATCCTTCTTCTTCTCTCTCGCTTGTTCTTCCTCCTTCCTTTTTTTCTTTGCCTTCTTTTTCTCTTCTTCAATATTCTCCTGCCATCTTTTTCTTCTCTTCTAATACTTTTATCTTTGGCTTCTTCTTCTTCTTCTCAGTCTTCTCGCCGGTTCCTTCTTCTCCTTCTTTTTTTTTTAGGGTTCGGTTGGTTCTCTTTTTAAAGACGTCCCAAATCTCATCGTGGTCGATAGTGCGTGGGCGGTTAGATTGATCATGGAGAACCACGACGAGCATCACCCACGTCCAACATATTTATATTAAATTTATCTGATATATATATATATATATTATTACCGATGATTTTTTTGTAAATTTTAATTTAAAATTTTTTTATATGATCTTTAGTTCAGTTGTTTTTATTTTTATTTTTATTTTTAATATTTCTATTATCTATTTATTTATTTATTCTGTTATTATTATTATTATTATTATTATTATTATTATTATTATTATTATTATCTGATTACTTTTTTATTTCATTTTGTTATTATTTTAATTTTATATATATATATATATATATATAATATTTATATGTTTTATATTATTATAATTCTTTGATCTGATTTGACTGATATTATTATTATTAATTATTATCATTTAATTTTTTTATTAATTCTATTGATTGATTTTTATTATTATTATTATTATTATTATTATTATTATTATTATTTTATCTTATCTTGATTTGATTTGATTATTTTTATTATTATTTGTTTGTTATTATTATTTTTTATTATATTTATTATCAGATTTTATTCATTTTAATTGTATATATATATATATTGTCTGAGTTGATTCATTTTATTTTAATTTATCTTATTATATATATTTTTATATGATTTGATTTATTTTATTTTTTATTTTATCTTTATCTTCTATTTTTTTTATGTTATGTAAATTGTTTATATTTATATTTGCCTCGAAATCTATGCTCTCTGCTAGTCTTGAGATTTGTATATTTTGAATATTTTGGATCGTCTCGAGATCGGTGCTCTTAGCTGATCCAAAGATTTGAATATTTTTAGATTGCCTTAAAATCTGTGCTCTTGGCTGATTTTGAGATTTGAATATTTTAGATTGTACTCGGTTACCTTTGAGATCGGTGTATTTTGAATATTTTGGATCGCTTCGAGATCAGTGCTCTCAGCTAATCTTGAGATTTGAGTAATTTAGAATATTTTGGATATTTTTGATCGCCTCGAGATCAGTGCTCTCGGCTGATTTGAGATTTGAGTATTTTAGACAGCCTTAAGATCGGTGCTCTCGGTTAGTCTTGAGATTTATGTATTTTGAATATTTTGGATCGCCTCGAGATCGGTGCTCTTGGCTGATCATGAAATTTGAGTATTTTAGACAGTCTCGAGACCGGTGCTCTCGGTTAGTCTTGAGATTTATGTATTTTGAATATTTTGGATCGCCTCGAGATTGGTGCTCTTGGCTGATCATGAAATTTGAGTATTTTAGACTGCCTTGAGATCGGTGCTCTCGATCTGGTCTTGAGATTTGAGTATTTTAGACCGCCTCGAGATCGGTGCTTTCAGCTGGTTTTGAGATTCATGTATTTTGAATATTTTGGATCGGCTCGAGATCGGTGTTCTCAGCTGATATGAGACTTAAGTATTTTAGACCACCTTGATATCGGTGCTCTTAGCTGGTATTGAGATTTGGATATTTGGTAATTTTACATTAAGAGATGCATTTAATTTATTTATTATTATTATTTTAATTTTTATATGAACAGGCACATCCAACTTATCTTTAAGTGAGATTATAGCATTGAAGTCTTCACAAATAATTCAAGAGAGAGAAATGAAACCATTGTTAAGTTCACATCAATATGAGAATTCAATCCGGACATTCTAAACATTGCAAACAACAATGGAATTCAGTTGATGATCAGCAGCTCCACTAATTGCAGCACCCATTTTCTTGACATCCAAAAGATACAACAACGCTTTTTCAGTAATAACTTCACCAGGGATTAGAACCGGAATTCCAGGTGGATATGAACATACCATCTCTCCACATACCTGCTCGAAGCTTTCTCCGATGCTGGCTTTTCTTTTCTTCGAAAAAAAAGCCTCTCTGGGACTCAATTTCATCGTAATATCATCAAACGGTGCACAAACTTTATCAGCATTTCTTCTTAATTGGTCACTTTTCTGATAGAAAGTAGCAGATATGTGATCCATTCCGAAAACAAGTCTTTGAATGCACTCTCTTTGAGTACCTAAATTGATTGCAAATGTTATTGATTGGCTCCCTTGTAACTCGGAGTAGATATTTAGTTTCTGTTCTATTATGTCATTAGCCGTGTAGCCTGAAATTTGGAGCTGTGATACACCGAGAGTGAGGCGTAGAGGATCAATGGTGGGGAAGCCTGAAGTGAAGCTCGGTAAATTCAGGATTGAGACTCCTGGTATTCTGCTAATCTTGCCCTTGGCTTCTAGTGATAAATCCATGGTCTTGTTGAAAATGCCAAGTGGATTCTCACTAAACTGAGCTCTTGCGGCATCCAATGATGCAAGAAGGAGATAATTCGGGCTTGAGCTTTGAAGAGTTTGAAGGCATTTGCTCACGGTGTCTCTGTCTACAAGATTGCCCGGACATATGCAACATAGAGGATTGTGTCAGAGAGTTGAGAACCTTGTGAGTTGATTGTACTGCTAAGTCTGCACCTTGTTCAAGAGCAGTGCTCGGAAACTCAGGATGGAACCTGAAATGTGCACCATGAGCTTCATCAACTATAACTGGAATGCTATGTGAGTGGCAAAGTTTTACAATTTCTCTCACATTGCTGCAAATTCCATGATAAGTTGGAGAAGTGATGAGAACTGCAGCTGCTGTTTTACCGTCTTCCTTCAATTCTTCAATGGCTTTCTCAACCTGTAATGCAGTGATTCCGCCAGGAATGTCCCACTGAGAATTGTATTCTGGCATGATGTATTTCGGTACTGCACCAGATAAAATTAGACCAGAGATTGCAGAATAGTGTGCGTTCCTTGGAAGGATGAGTGTTTCACCAGGGGAACAAGTGGCCATAATTGATGCCTGGACTCCACAACTGGTGCCTCCCACCAGAAACCAAGTTTCCGATGATCCAAACAATTCAGCAGCTCGTTTTTGAGCATCTGAGATTACTCCATCGGGAGAGAAAAGATCCTTGAGTTCAGGAAGGGCAGAGAGGTCATACCTAAATGTTTCTGGGCCGATAAGTTGAGACATTAATTGTGGAACAGCTTTCCCTCGGTTATGACCAGGGAAGTGAAAACAGGCTACATCTTTTTCTGCAGAAATTTTCATTGCTTGAAGCAGAGGAGCAGAAGCCAATTTAGCAGTGGGCAGACATCCTGTGACTGGATTGTCAGCACCGGAGATTCTTTCAGTGATCAATGAGGCGCTACCATGTTTCCTGGTATCTCCTGCAACACTTTCCTGTTGCAAATTTTGAAACATTCATTGCTTTACAACTTTGATCAATGATTTCTTGAAGTTGTTTGAGGAAAATAAACAATTTTGGGATGTTGCTGCTAACAGAGAAAAGGCATGCATATTATGGATATGTTCCAAAAATTTATAGGAAGAGGTTTGCATAAAAAATAAATGCATTCCGTCTATTGGCAATACAAATCAAACTAGTGACCTTGAGATCTAGTTTAATACAGAGGCTCATAGTATATGATCAAACAGCAAAGAGAAAATCAAAACAAAAAAAATTTAAGCAACATGAAATAAATAATGCAATCAACAATGGAATAACCTTTGTGTCAAAATCCAAATTATCTCTTCTCAGTATTCCTAAGTGCTCTGTGGTGTCATAAATGCTTACAAATAAGGAAAAAAAAGGACAATTTGTGAGGCAATGCTCATAATTCATACATTCATTGAGCTACATATAACACTTGAATGATTTTATCGTCCCAATTATATTTTTCTCCCAAAACCTTTTAAACACTATTCAACATTCATTAACTCTAATTTTTTCTTTTTTCTTTTTCAACATTCAGCTAACAAACTGTAGATTAGAAAATGAAATACAAATAAGTACTTGCAGGAAAACACAAAAAAAGAAAAAACTTTACTCTTGTATACAAAACAAGATCCCTAAATTCTTCTTATTGTCCAAATGCTAGCTTTCCAAATAAAACAAAAAAACATGATATCCAAAAATGTGTTTATTGAAAAAAAATTACATAAAAAGAAACTCATGTCAACCATTGGATAGCCCAATGATATTGTTCTTAAAGTGTTTTTATAAAAAGAAACTCATATACAAGGAATGATAATTCAATTGATGCATTTCTTCCCACTAGGCATTCTCAGAGGCAATTCTTCCACAAACACCTAAACTACATAAAAACCAAAAACACTTTAAGAACAACCCAAACACCAATATAATTCCCTAAACAACATACAACTATACAAGTAATCAAAACACAAATAATTCCTTGCAACACGTCAAACAAAGATAAGAAAAGCTTTAAACTTTGGGAATGAAATGAATACAGCCAAACAAAAACATCACAAACACATGAGCGGAAAAGAGGTCTGACCGAAGTGATGACATTGTGCTTACGTCCACAGGTACAGCTAAACCGAGTGACGGGAGAGTTCTCATAAGAATGAAGACGGGCATTAGAGAGGTCTAGCACGAAACTCGAAGGAAGAGAGAACATGGCAAACGATGAAAGACATTCAATCAAACACCTTTTGCTCATTGTAGATAAGCTCTCATTGTAGTGAATCCATACCGGGTCGGGTTTGCTATGCTTCAAACCCGTTCCAATAATTTGATCTATTTCAGTATGGCGTTAAAAAGTAAAACTTTCCTTCATGGTGAAGCTTGTATCAAACAGCAACTTTTGCACTGCACAACAGTTTGTCCTTTCTAATCATTCAATTATACAAACAAAATAAATAAATAAATAAAGAAAAAGAAAATTCAAGCAATACTAAGATTGTAAAGGATATTCTTGAAATTCTAAATGGCCTACTGATGGAAAATGGTTGGGCAAACAATTGTTACCCTTGCTGGTCAATGAAACATGTAATCCATAAAATTCCGAATGAGCTTTATAACCATGTTGCTTAGTTAGATATGAAATGGAGGTTCAAGTTAGGGAGGAGGAACTTTGCAAAGTCTTGTACAAATGTATAAGGCTCTCCCGGTTGCGCTGATCCTAAAACACAACAAATGATTCAGTCATAAATGAAATCACAAATTCGAGGGAAGTCTCATAATCAATTTGGTCATATGAGCTTGCTCTGAGAAACAATAATGTGCAAGTTATTAGAACTTAATAACAAATTTAACTTTTCATAGTTGGTGCTAACCAACATATAAATTGACAACTAAAAAAGATTGTGAAAGACCCAAATATTAACTTGCTCCCTTGAAAGTTACTGATTGTAACATGTATCTGTTATACTATATTCATGTTTTATTTTGAGTTCCTAAAAATTGGAATTTATTGTTTACACTTGTAAGGTTAATGCTCATTACTTGTTAATTAGTCATTTAGTTGTAAGAAGAGGTTGTATTAATTTTAAACTAAAAATTATTTTACAAAAAAAAAAGAAATTCATAAATCATTCTCTTCTAGCCTAAATCCAAAAACTAGATGCAAAATAAGATCTAGCCATTCTATGTATAAACACCAAGCAATGAAATAGGGATGGCTATTCCATTCTGTCCCAACATGAAACCATTGTAGGATACAGAACATGCCCTGTGATACTCAACATAATGTGAATAACATTTCCAACAAAGTCTTACTGAGTAAAAATTTGCTTACTCCAAAGAAATTGTGTTAGTTTGTGATACTCAACCTCGCATATGTGAGTGTAGAACTTTTCTGTGCAGCATTATTAACGGAAGTGGATCTTGTGTGATGCGTTACGTGCTAAACATGTGATATGTTTGAAGTAGGTAAGACCGTAAGAGAGACAAACCAATAGAATGAACTAGGAAGAAAAAAACCCAAAACACCTTCATCTATCAACTTCTTTCCATCTACTTCAGACAAACATTGATTGCCTTCCATTAAAGTTATTCCTTTGATAAGAATCAACAACACATGTTTCCTCAAATTGAATATGTTTTATGGGCAATATTGATTCAGATTAACATAAAGTAGAATCTCTAGCTAATAAGACTATATATCTTAATTTGTTAGCAAGACACTTTGTGTTTAAAGACTGCAATAATATTTTGATGAATGCAAACAATGAGATGTGTTGACTCTTAACTTTAAGAAATTCAGCAAACATCAAACATGCATAAACTTTTAAATTGGACAGATTCACCTTTGACAACGCAATGTGTTGACTCTTTTCTGCTGAATTTTTCACGAATGTGTATGACAGAAGCACAAGTGAGAGATCATCTGTGTTAACTCAGGAAAGAACTGATATACAAGAATAAATTGCTTGAAGTACATCAAAGACAGTTCAAATAAATGGAGAGACAACTCCAATTAAGCTAAAGAATCAGTAAATATAAGTTCTTCCTATTAATTATTTTGATCTGAGAAAGTAATCATACAAGAAAAAAAAAATATTCCTGTTAAAATTTGAAAAAGAAGAAAGCTTGTCATAGTAAGAATGACACAAAAAACATCAGACAACATATGCAATGTATGTTATCAGGGTAATTTTTATCTGCAATGTATGGAAAAAAATGTAATCACTCTATAATGATATATTATGTTTATGGAAGAAAAAAAAATCAGGATCATATATACTAGTGGTAGTGTTAGGACGCAATGGCTCAGGTCCATAGTCCCACATCACCTGTGGGAGCCAATCCCTCTAGTTTTATATACCTATACCAAACCTTTCCAATAACTCGGGTTATGAAAAAGTTAGGGAGGTGGGTCCCTATATTAACATGGTATCAGAGCTGTGGGTCCTAGGGCTGTGATCGGCTATGGTTAGGATTTTGGGCCCACATTCACTGAGGGCCCAGGGGTGTTAGGACGCAATGGCTCAGGTCTATAATCCCACATCGCCTGTGGGAGTCAATCCCTCTAGTCTTATATACCCATACCAATCTTCCTTGTAACCCGAGTTATGGAGAAATTAGGGTGGTGGGTCCCTATATTAACAGATATTAGACTCTTTTAAATCCAAAACTAACTGAAATATTTTATAAGCAAAACAAGGCATATTTATTAACTTAAAACAATGCTAGCCATACAACTGCATTCAATTTTGTCCAAAGAAGACCTTCAGCAGCATAGTCTCTTGTAATAAAGTTCTCAGTATTAGAGTGAAAGAGGCTGGCATCTGATGCTCCAACATACAAAACTAAATTAATCATTAAGAACTTGAAAAAAAAAACTAAATTAATCAAATATGATATTAAGATGCCTAAGAGAAAGGGTGGTACTTTTGACACATTAGGTGATTAAATTTTTTGGATTCATTCCTCACACTAGACACTTCACATAAGCAAAGCTAAAGAATAGCCAGCCGTTGTTGTTCTATAAGGCATGACCTACGACAAAAAAAATTCATAAGTCCCCATTGCTTAAATGCCGACAGGTGTGCAATGCCTTGATGTCAACCAGCACTTACAACACTAAACTAGAAATATATAAAATTATGACTACAATGTCAGTAAATTAGGCTAAATTTTCAAAGCATGGAAAATACTAAATTAGAAGGATATGTTCTGCATGTCTTTAATTCAAGGCACAAATGAATTTTATCAAGTATGTGCACTTACGACCAATATCATCATCCAATCCCAAAAGAAAGAATTTGAAAGGCTACAACAATAAAGGAACTTATTCTCACTAGTATGTATAGGCCTCTGAAAACACCTTTTGTTAAATAATATTTGATATCTTGCTATATTAGGAAATTCAATGTTGGTATCAAAGCCAATTTAATCCTGGTATGGCAAAGATGTTGAAATTAGATCGGGGTAGTTGAATGCTGCAAGATGAATATCACAAAAGTTGATTAGTTTTTATCTTTTTGGAACAAAAAGGCAAAGGGGTAGAGAGCCAAAATACCCGTTAGACCATACTGAGATCAAATCCACTCTGGTGCTAATATTATAGACTTTTCTAATATATCAAGATATCAAATATATTTCAACACTTTCTTCCGTCAGAAACAAGTTCTACATGATTATTCAAAAAATGAAGACCAAATGATATTGACGAGATTTCAAAGCTTAGTTAAAATGAATTGGCTAAGACATAAAAGCAAGTAGAAGTGATAGAGGAATATATATATATATATATATATATAAAGAACTTTAGATATTTGTTGGTCGTTTCTAAAATGGGTATTAGACCACTAAGCATTAAGGAATAACATAGGGTTGCAAAAAAGAAGAATAAAATAATCATAGAGATGATAAAGCCAATGATATACAAAAAACCTTTCAACTATATTGTGGGCCAAAGAAGTATATCTTATTGTCAGGCTGATAAGTACATGTCCTCCCAAAGCCATTCAAAATCAAACAAATTTTGAAGCATCACGAGAAAGGAAACCATTGGGTAACCATTTAAAGGTATTTCAATCCATTTGGTATATACATATTACAAGAAAAAAAGATGCACAAGCTTGATAATTAAATACATAAAGTGATTATTTTAGAAGTACTAATTAGTCATTGAGAACTTTCCACTTTCCCATATTATTCCTAGATATTTTACCCCGAAAATCTCTAATTTATCTTGAGCAGTTAGTTTTTAGTGTTTTATTTTCAAATTACCATGTAAATTGTCACTTATATCATTACCCGTCTATTTGTGGTAGTAATTGGCCTTTTTTTAGGTAGGGAGTACATCATTTTCGCCAATAGTTGAATGTTTTTCCACTTCAAAGTGTTTTCACCGCAATGAGACTATCTTGTTTGCTGGAAAAGCCAAAGAGGACATTTTAAGTATCTTCTTGCCATTTTGACTCCATGTGAAGATAATGAAGACCCTAAAAACTATCAGTCCAAAACCATTTTGTTTTTGTAAAATGAACACATCTTGTAACTCAACTATACAAGGGCTTACAGCATTTTGTTGGAGTAGTTCCATAGTAAATACTATTTTAAATAAAGAAAAATACTCCATTGCAAGAGGAAGATACTGATGATGGATTTACTCTGAACCTCATTGAATGCTATGAAGAAGGAGTGCAGTGTTTAGAGTGAGTCTACTGTGTATGTCTGCATGGGTTTTTGGATGGGTTTTTATCATGCTACTCTTGAATTGGATGTTTACTTTTCTTTACTTCTTTCTGCTTTCCCTATTTCGTCTTTTCTTACTTTTGTGTCAGTATGACAAGTCAACTATCTTTTGTTCTATTTAAGTTGTAACCTTGTTCTAATACAATTACGCAAGTATGCTTCCTGGTATCCTCTTCTTCTTGTAAGATGTGAGTGTGAGTGAATACTCTTTTGCATTTCTCTCATATACCTCAACAGTGGTATCAGAGACACCATCTTGAGCTCAACCTTGAAGAAGATGGCTGCGAATGGCAGTGGCGCTGGTTCTTCTCATGTCAATGTGCCTCCCTTCAATGGAGATGGTTACAACCTATGGAGCTTAAAAATGGAGACCATCCTTCTCTTTCGTGATCTATGGGGAATGGTTGAGAAAGGGTACAATAAAGAAGAAGAAGATGAGCATAAGAGAACAAAAAAACATCAAAAGAAATGCAAAGGCCTTATGTCTCATACAGCAAGCTTTGGATGCCAAGGTTCTCATTCAAATCTCACAAACAAGGAATGCGAAAGAAGGATTGGGATATCCTAAAGGGTGAGTATCAAGGCTGCACCAAGAATGCTACTGCCCAGCTTCATTCTCATCGGCAAGACTTCGAGAATACACGCATGAAGAACGGAGAAAAAGTACAAGACTACATTAGCAGGGTGCTAACTGTAGTGTACCATATTCAAGCCTAGGAGAGGAGCTTGGTGATCCAGCCGTCGTTGGCAAGATTCTCCGGAGTCTAACTCCAAGGTTCAGTCATTTGGTGTCGTCTATCATTAAATCGAAGGATCTGAGTTCTCTCACTATTGAAGAACTCAGTGGGTCTCTCAGAGGTCATGAAGGGAGATTAGATGTTGAGCAAGACCACTCAGAGGAGAAGGTATTGTATGTCAAAGGTGCCTCATTTTGTGAACATGGCGGCCGAGGAGGTAGAGGTCGCAGTAGAGGTTACTACAGAGGGGGAGGACGTGGTCGAAGATGGAATGCAGAGCAATCTCCCACCCCTGAGGTAAACAAATCACATAGAGGAGTCTAATGTTTTGAGTGCAAGAAGTTCAGGCATATTCGATCACAATGTCAGCATAATAAAAAAGAGGCAAATGTTACTGAAGAAACAAAAGCAGATGAAGGACTACTGTTTATGGCCACATGTGAAGAGGTGAATGATGGAGGAGGTATGTGGCTAATTGATTCTGGGTGCTCAAATCATATGACAGGAAACAAGGGACTCTTCCAATAGCTGAGAGATGTCCAAAATCAGTCCATCAAGCTTGGAGATGGAAAGTCTCTGCAGGTTAGCGGCATCGGATCTATTGCTCTTTGTTCAAACAGTGGATGAACTTGCACCCTGACCAATGTTAAGTTTGTGCCTGATCTTGCGCACAACTTATTAAGCGTAGGGCAACTGATGAACTCAGGGTACATGGTGGAGTTCACTGAAGGAGTATGCACCATTCGTGATGCTGCATCAAAGGAGAGAATCGCGCATGTAAACATGACGTCACACAGATTATTTCCACTTGAAGCCGATGATGTTGGTAATGCTAACGTTGCTATGAGAGCAGAAGAGTTATCAGATCTCTGGCATAAGAGATTCGGACACCTGAATCAGAAGAGCTTGAGAAGTTTGTGCAACCTGGAGATGGTCACGGGCTTTCCTAGCATCTCCACCATAGAGCCATGTGAAATCTGCTCACTAGGAAAGCAAAATCAAAATTCTTTTCCTGATGGAGAAGCAAGGACAGCAACTGCACATCTTGAACTCATACATGCCGATCTTGTTGGCCTGATGCAAACCCCCAATGAGGTAACATTTATTTTTTCTTATTAACAGATGACTTCTCCAGACATCTATGGGTTTACTTTCTTAAGAGGAAGTCAGATGCGTTGTCACGGTTCAAGGAGTTCAAGCTTCTTGTGGAGAAGCAACTGTCACTACCATTGAGGAAGTTGCGCACAGACCGTGGAGGAGAGTTTACATCAAATGAATTCTAATTTTTTTGTAAACTCTCTGGTATTCACCAGCAGCTCACAGCGCCCCGGTCTCCTCAACAGAATGGTGTCGCCGAGAGGAAGAACCGGGCAGTCACCGAAATGGCAAGAACAATGCTGAAGGAAGCACAGTTACCAACAGAATTCTGGGGTGAAGCTGTAGCCACGGCGGTATATATCTTGAACCGGTCTCCTACGACAGCACTGAAGGGACGAACCCCACATGAAGTTTTGACCGGGTCAAAACCAAATGTGGAGCATCTACGCGTGTTTGGATGTTCGGTTCACTCGTTTGTTAACCAGCAGCAAAGGAGGAAATTCGACGCCACGTCAGCTCCAGGGAAATTCATAGGATACTGTGACAATACAAAGGCATTCAAGGTCTTTGATCGACTCACAAAACGAGTTCAAGTTAACCGGAATGTTCATTTCTTTGAGAAGAAGAGATGGGATTGGTCCAACCATGCTGTGGCATCTGCAACAAATTTTGTGCCAAGTATACACGTGGAGGAAGATGAAGCTGATATTCCATCAAAGGTATCTCCACCACACGATTTATCAGATGAACGGCTAATCTGATCTCAAGTTTTAAATAACTCTCAACCAGAACCAACCGAAGATAAAGATGCACCGGCGAGGTATAAGAATCTAACCGAAATTTATGATGCATGTACATTTGCATTAACTACTGTAGACCCGAGCACATATGAAGAGGCAATCAAGAGTGATGACTGGGTGACCGCCATGCAAGAGGAAATGCGAGCAATTTATAGGAACAAAACTTGGGAGTTGTCAGATTTGCCGGAAGGAAAGAAGGCGATCGGACTCAAATGGGTTTACAAATCTAAACTCAATTTAGATGGAAGCCTATTGAAGAAGAAGGCAAGGATCATTGCAAAGGGATATAGCCAACTAGAAGGGATTGGCTACAAGGAGGTATTCTCCCCTGTTGCTCGGATGGAGACTGTTTGGCTATTCCTCACTGTTGGAGCACAAAGGAAATGGAAAATTCACCAGTTGGACGTCAAGACAACTTTCCTAAATGGAGAGCTAAAGGAGGAGGTCTATGTGAGCCAACTGGAAGGTTTTACCATTAAAGGAAAAGAAGAGAAGGTCTTCAAGCTCATGAAAGCTTTATACGGCCTCTGTCAAGCTCCCAGAGCTTGGTACAGCTGAATTGATTCATATTTTTAGGAAGAAGGATTCATACGAAGTAATAATGAGCCTACGGTTTATAGGAAACACAGCGGAAGCACCAACATTCTCTTATTATGTTTGTATGTAGATGATATCATCTACATGGGAAATTCCAGTGAAATGTTGGAGTTTAAGAGCAACATGATGAAGATGTTCGAGATGACAGACCTTGGACAACCGCGATACTTTCTCGGCCTCGAGGTGACACAGAATGAGAATGCTTTATTTGTTTCTCAGAGAAAGTATGCCGAAGATCTTCTGAAGACTGCTAATATGTTGCATTGTAATTCTATCTCCACTCCTCTGAACTCAAATGAAAAATTACACCTTCAAGATAGTTCTGGCAATGCAAATCCCACGAGGTACAAAATGCTAGTTGGAAGGCTCTTGTATCTCACTCATACACGCCTGGACATCATGCATGTTGTTGGGATTGTCTCTCGATACATGCAAGCACCTTCAAATCATCACTATGGAGCAATGAAAAGGATCTTGCGTTATATAAGCGGAACAGTGGGATATGGGATTCAATATGACAGTAATGTGAATCTCAAACTAATGGGCTACTGGGATAGTGACTGGGGTGGGTTACCGGATGATCGTCGCAGCACCGCGAGATGGGTTTTTATGGTAGGTTCGAAGAAACAGCAGATAACAGCATTATCAAGCACCGAGGTTGAATACATTTCTATTACCTCGGCGGCCTATAAGGCTGTATGGTTACGAAAATTGCTGGAAAACCTATGTGAGAAGCAAGAGGACTCTAGTGTGATATTATGCGATAATAAATCAGCCATATCTATTGCTAAAAACCCCATCTTACATGGTCGCACTAAACACATAGATACGAGGTATCATTTCATTCGCGACCTGGTTCAAAATGGTTCCATTAGCATCACACTGCAGTACACATGAAC
This sequence comes from Dioscorea cayenensis subsp. rotundata, assembly GCF_009730915.1. Taxonomy (NCBI): domain Eukaryota; kingdom Viridiplantae; phylum Streptophyta; class Magnoliopsida; order Dioscoreales; family Dioscoreaceae; genus Dioscorea; species Dioscorea cayenensis. Next base: position 18,248,801 of record NC_052484.1, read on the forward strand.
AAGTCGCTAACATATTCACAAAAGGACTGCCAAATCGAAAGTTCGAGTACTTCAGGGAAGCTCTAGGTATGAAGGGTTTAGAGTAAGGGGAGTGTGTTGATGGATTTACTCTGAACCTTATTGAATGCTATGAAGGAGTGCAATGTTTAGAGTGAGTCTACAGTGTACGTCTGCATTGGTTTTTGGATGGGTTTTTATCATGCTACTCTTGGATTGGATGTTTACTTTTCTTTACTTCTTTCTGCTTTTCATGTTTTGTCTTTTCTTACTTTTGTGTCAGTATGACAAGTCAACTATCTTTTGTTCTATTTAAGTTGTAACCTTGTTCTAATACTATTAAGCAAGTATGCTTCCTGGTATCCTCTTCTTCTTGTAAGCTGTGAGTGTGAGTGAATACTCTTCTGCATTTCTCTCATATACCTCAACAGATACTACGTTGCTAATAAATCACTAAATTGCATGTGAAATAATAAACCATAGCCGAGTAATATCTGCCAAAATTTTTTCACATTATTTTTGTCAACTAAATGGATGTTGCACATCTTTTGAAAATCAATGTTGTCATCAGCTCGGCATATAACATTGTGCTCATTAGGGATTGTGCACTTCATCCTCATAATATCTAGTTGTAGTCTTCATCTGAGTGGTTATCTCAACGTGGAAGCTGTAAAGAAGACTACTGCATAAGTGTGATCGGAAACTGCACCATGGCATGGTCTGCAGTATGGATCTTCTATTAGCCTTGTGTGCATGGGCCAATACCAATGTGAAGAACATACGTATCTCACTAGTGTTGTGGTGCTTCAGTTTTTTGTGTAGACTCGAGCTTTTGTTAAAACCTGTTTGTTTTTGACTCGGCAGTTGAGGTTGTGTCCATTTGAGTGCGTTCGGGGTACTCTTGGGCTCGAATAGTTGAGCGTGCGCGTACGTGCTCGTCTTTGTGGCTTCAACCAAAGATGGACTCACATACCCACGCTCATGGGCAAGCGTTAAGGCTGCCGGACAGCCGTCGAAACGCCTGCGCCGAGCATAGGGCTCGACGCGCGCTTGCACGATGCCCGCAAGACGCGCCCAGTCTCGTTTTTATGGCTTTTGAGCCTTCTTTTTGGGTTGTTTTGGTTGCCTTATTCTTCCTCCTTTCTTCCTCCCTTGCCTTGAGCCTTCTTTGGATCAAGAAGAGAAATTGTTAGCCATTGTTCTTCCCACTTTGGAGCCTCAAGATCCATCCATCTTGCTCTTTGAAACCTTGAGGTAAGCTTCCATCTTCTTTCCCTAATTATTGATGGATGGATGATCTAGGGTTTGAATTAAGGCTAGATTCTTGTTCTTCTAGTTGGTCATTGCTCTATGAGATTGAGAGTTGGATTTGCATCTCTATGCTTCCTTGATGTGTTGTATCTATGAACCATTGCTTGCTATGGTTCTTGGATACTGTAGCACCAGTGGAACTTGATTGTTTTTTTGCTTCTTTGGTTTGGATTGAAGCCAAACACCCTTAGGAACCCTTTGGAAACCTTGAAACCCAGTTTTGAGCCAACCATAGGTTTTGCTAGGGTTGTATTGCTTGATAACCTAGGGTTTCATTCTTGTCTTCTTTTGTTTAATTCTTGTTTGTTGCTTGTGTTGGTGTATGTATTTGGTTGGTTAGGTGGTGAGGGCTCGTCGCAAGGCAAAGAGCCGGTGGAGGAATAGCTTGCTTGTGGTTTTCTCGCTTAAGTTGTGAGTAGGTTATGTTGATGCACATTTCTAATAGAATATGATTCAAATGTTTTCATTACTTGATTTGGGATTGACTCATGGTTATATCATATTTAAATTGATATGTTGATTAATTCGGAAGGATTGCCTTACTATTGATTTACATTAATTGGAAAACTCTTGATGCCTAGTAAAAATGCTCAGGTTTATTGATTGGTTTGTGTTGAGATTTATTATATGTTTACATATTTTTAGGATTTTCAGGGGTCTATGGGCAAATAGGTAACTATAAAAAAGTCCAGGGTTGTTTTTATAAGAGTGAGGTGTAAGGCTCTATATAAGCCCAAAAAATTTATCAATGAGAATGAATCAAATTAAAAACAATATGATATCAGAGAAAAATCTAGCAAAACCCTAATAGTACCGCCGCCGCTACAGTACCGCCGCATCTTTTCTCTACTCGGCCACCACCTTTCTCCTTTTCCGTCAATTGAAGTTTGCCCAAGTGAGGGGGCCGATACCGCACCGATCCCGAAGAAGGGGTTGAGATGGGTTTGATCTAGATCTTGATGTCTTGAAGGACCAAGATTGTATCAAGAAACAAAAAAAAAAGGTTGAATGAAAGGGATCTTGATCTTGTGGATGAAGAAGATCGAGGCTGGGTCAAGTTAAGAATAGGAAGGAAGTCACGTGAGATCTGTGTGATCTAGACTTTGATACTTGAGATTGATCGATGGAGGATATTATGAAAAAAACTGAATGAAACAGAGATCAAAACCTTGTTTTTGGTATTGGGTCGGCAAGGGGAGGAATCGACACCGGTATATCCACAGCCTATGAGGCTAGATCTCCTTCCTGTAGATCTAAAGCTTGATGGACCAGCCACATATCTAAGTTGGCCACATCGGATTGAGGATACTCTAGTGGGGAAGAGGCTAGATGGATAGCTGACAGGAGAAGGCTGAGCCAACAAGTGGAAGCACTGAGGAGGATGAGTGGAGGACCACACACGCCTTGCTTTACACCTGGCTATTGAACTCAATGGTTCCAAAGGTTGCTTCATCAATGGATGGTATTTGAAAGGTAGAGAATATTTGGGTGAAGCTGAAGAAGACCTATGCTGGGGCTGAGAACCACATGAGGGTGTCCTAGATCCAGCGATACATAAAGGCGGTGGTGCAAGGTGATAGATCTATTCAAGAGTACTCCATGGAGCTGGAACAACTGTGGCAAGATCTTGATCATTTGTCACCTATATCGAGTTGTAGTGATCCAGGGTATAAGAGCAAAGAGTTTAATGCACAGATGAGGAATATGCAGTTCTTGGCTCATCTAAACCCGGCCATTGATCAGAGGAGATCAGTGCTTCTAGCCCAAACAAAGATCCCTTCATTGAATGAGGCTGTCTCTGCTATGATACAGGAGGAAAGTCGCATGAGGCTACACTCTGAGTCGAGTGGACTTCCAGGTGTTCGATCAGCTTTGGCTACCTTGAGCTCATGTATCACAGGTGCGTAGGGGGAGACCCGCAGGTGCTATAATTGTGGAGAAGTGGGCTACCTGAGTAAAGCATGTCCAAAGCCATCTAAGTAGAGAGAGATAGGCGGGCGAGGACAATCTGGAGGTCGTGGTCGTGGACGTGAGGGCCATAAAGGAGACAGAGGTGGAGGTTACCGAGCAAATCTGATGATAGATCCACAAGTAAAGGAGAAGTCAGTTCTTACTGAGGAGGAGCATGAGCTCTTCGAGATGCTAAAGAGGAAGCAGAGAATGGCAGAACATGGGGGAAAGAAGAACATGACATATGAGATATCCACATCTGACTCAAAGGGTAATCTTTCTACTTTTGCTCATTCTGCCACAGGTACTGCACATGCTTTTGCTTCTATATCTCCCACTAGATCACTAGAATGGATCATAGATTCTGGTACATCTCGATATGTGACAGGGGCGTCTCGTGAGTTCACTTCTTTCACTCACTTGACCCCTCCAGAAAGCATCCAAACAGCGGATGATACAACCCAGCCCGTGGTTGGTAAGGGTACAGTTAAATGTAGCGATTTAGTGACCTTGTCCAATGTATTGTATGCTCCTTCATTTTCAGTAAATCTATTGTCTATCAATGCTATTATCCTCCAACTAAATTGTGTTGTTTCTTTTCATATTCCCAAGGTGAACTTCACAGAGAAGGGGACAAGTCGGAGACTTGGGACTAGCACGTAGCATAGAAGATTGTGGTACATGGACAGAGGGGATGGATTCAGCGTTGACATCTTTGGTAGAGGGAGCATGAGTAGGAGTGTCTGGGATGACTGTAGAGGTGTTTCTACTGCATCATCGGCGTATGGGATACAATTCATTGTCTGTTTTGAGTCGGTTGTACCTTTCATTGTATGAAAGGGCAAATAAAGAAAAGTTAGTTTGTGATGCTTGTGAGTTAGGAAAACATACCAGAAGCTATTATCATAGCTCTGGGAATAAGAGTTCTGAGGTTTTTTATCTTATTCACTCTGATGTGTGGGGCCTTGTCCGGCAAATACAATCAATGGTTGTAGATATTTTGTGACTTTTATTGATTGTTTTTCTCGTGTTACTTGGTTATATTTGATGAAAAATAAAAATGATGTACTTGCTTGTTTCAAAGACTTTCACAAGGCAATACAAACTCAATAAGGCGCCGTGGTTAAGGTATTGACATTCGATAATGTCACAGAGTACACTAACAAGGCATTTGGGGGAGTACTTGTCTACACAGGGGATACATCATCAGACTAATTATCCATATACACTGGCACAGAATGGAGTAGCAAAATGGAAGAACAGACACCTTCTAAAGGTAGCCCGGTGTATGATGATATCGATGAATGTCCCAAATTATCTAAGGGGGCAAGCGGTCTTGACAGCTGCTCAGCTGATCAACAGGATACCCTCGAGAATATTGGATTGGAAATCTCCCTGTGAGATGTTGAAGGGTGATAACAGATTTCTCCCTTTGAAAGTGTTTAGATGTGTGTGTTTTATGAGAGACAACAGACCAACAGTGGGGAAGTTAGATCCTAGAGCAATCAAATGTGTTTTCGTAAGCTACTTAGCCACTCAGAAAGGGTATGTGTGTTGGAGCCTAGGAGAAAGGTGATTGTAAGTATGGATGTGACTTTTTGCGAGTCTGAGCCATATTACCTCTTGAGAGTAACCTCATCCTTTAGTGACTCCCCAAATAGTGGAGAAATAGGGCGAGAGGGGGAGAAAAGTGAGGGAGAAAAGCTGATTCAATTAGAGATTGGATTAGGTTCTGTTTTGAGGGAAGAATCGACTGAGGATGAGCTGGAAAAATGGGTTGAAATAGAGGTGGCAGGAGAAGAAAGAAGAGAAAAACAGGCTCATGGGGAGCCGAGAATGTACCAAAGGTGGAGAAAGGTGAATGTACCTATGCCTACAGTACCACTCGTGCCAAGTTCCATGTCTCGGTCTTCTCCAACTCCTGAGACACCTACATCATCCACCACAAACCTTGGTGATATGATTCCTTTCTTTTTCTCCCGTGACATTAAAGAGGACTTTTCGCAGTAATGCGGGAAATCCTCCTGATCGTTTTGGGTTTCCAGATAATATTTGCCAGTCTGTTCAATACTCTAATCTATCATCCACATATGAAGCATTCATTACATCTTTGGACATTGTCTCTATACCCAAGTGTTGGCAGGTAGCAAAGGAGGACCCAAAGTGGAAGGCAGCCATGCGGGAAGAACTGAGGGCTCTTGACAAAAATCGCACATGGGAGTTAGTATCACTACCATCCTGGAAAAGGGCAGTTGGATGCAAGTGGGTCTTTACTATGAAACAGAATCCAGATGGGCAGGTTGAGTGCTACAAGGCACGCTTAGTTACAAAAGGGTACAACCAGACCTATGGCATCGGCTATGATGAAACCTTTACACGTGTAGCGAAGATGAGCACCGTCCGGACGGTCTTGCTAGAAGTGAATGGTGGGTGGAAGCTACACCAGCTAAATGTAAAGAATGCATTTCTTCATGGGGATTTAGTGGAGGAGATGTACATGGATATACCACCAGGATTTGGCACAGACCAGACAGTGGGCAAGATCTGCAGGTTGAAGAAATCTCTTTTGGGCTAAAGCAGTCCCCTCGAGCTTGGTTCGACAGGTTCAGGAAAGCTTTGATAGGTATGAGATACCAGCAGATCAACGCTGACCACACTGTGTTTTTTGACGAAATGGGGGCTGCGTTACTATACTTGCAGTATATGTACATGACATGATCATCACAGGGGATGATGAGAAGGAAATTGCAGAACTCAAGGTGAGACTAGGCAAAGAATTTGAGGTGAAGGATCTTGGTTTGTTTCGATATTTCCTTGGGATTGAGATAGCTCGAGGAGCGGAGGGAATGATTCTCTCTCAAAGGAAGTATGCAATTGATCTTCTCACGGAGACAGGTATGTTGGGGTGTAAACCTGCAGTTACACTGATCGACCAAGGATTCAAGCTGAGCACAAAGGCCGGAGAACCAGTTGATCGCGAGAGATACTAGAGATTGGTAGGCAAGTTGATCTATCTGAGTCACACGTGTCCTGATATCTCTTTTGCAATGAGCATGATGAGCCGCTACATGCATGACCCCAGGAAGGGTCATATGGATGCAGTGTACCAGATCCTTAGGTATTTGAAAAGTGCCCCTGGAAAGGGCTGATATTCAGGAAGAATGGTCATGTAAGCATTGAAGGCTACTGTGACTCTGATTGAGCTAGTTATTCCAATGATAAGAGATCCACCTCGGGTTACTGCATCTTTGTAGAAGGCAACTTGGTCTTTTGGAAGAGTAAGAAACGGTCTTTGGTGGCAAGATCGACAGCGGAAGCAGAGTACAGAGCTATGGCTTTGGGAGTTGCAGAGTTGTTATGACTAGAAGGTATGTTGGTGGAGTTGAAGCCGGATCAATGAGTTAGAATGAAGTTGTGATGTGACAAGTCAGCCATAAGCATTGCCAACAACCCAGTGCAACATGATAGGACCAAGCATATCGAGATCGATAGGTTCTTCATCAAAGAGAAGTTGAATAGTGGACTACTGGAGCTAGGCCATGTTTCAACCAAAGACCAGGCAGTAGATTGTCTAACGAAAGGGCTCAATTCGTCAGACTTGGCTAGAGGATGTGACAAGATGGGCTTAGTGGATATCTTTCGCCCATCTTGAGGGGGAGTGTTGAGATTTATTATATGTTAATATATTTTCAGGTTTTTCAGGGGACTATGGGCAAATAAGTAAACTATGAAATAGTCCAGGGTTGTTTTTATAAGAGTGAGGTGTAAGGCTCTATATAAACCCAAAAAAATTTACAATGAGAATGAACCAAATTAAAAACAATAGTTTGGAAATGAGTTTTTGTACTATTAAATTATATATTAAACCCTTGATGTTTGGGTGAATGAGTTTGCAATTATATAGGTATTTTGGAGTTGAAATGGTTTATGAGCACTTGTTTATTTAAAAATGTTTCTAGTATTGATACTTGTGAAATTGGATAACATTCCTTGTATTTAACTATTGTCCTGAATATGGACCCTATGTTGAGATGTACATGAATGTATTGATTTTGATGGTGATTAGAACTTAAGGATAACCTACAACAAGGGAAACACTCACGACCATCCTATAGAGGGAGTGAGGGGTTCCATTGATATTCCCTTTTTCGTGAGGCACGTAGAATCCCTGAAGAGGTATTTCGCCAAGAAACTTGATATCACCACAGGAGATCTCGTTGGACAAGCATCAAGGGTATGAAGACCTTGACGACTCTAGACTTGGTCACGGTGGACAGCTGAAGTCAGAGAAGTTTTCAGGCTATTGGGTTTAAAGAATGTTATTGTGTGTCAGTTTTTTCAAAATTCTAATTTCTTAGATTAAATACTTGAATCGTGAACCGATTGTTTTGTCTTTTTAAACCACCCGAGATATGCGAATTTACATTTTGGAAATCATGTTTCATGAAAAAGAAATCTTTGAGTTTCGATGAAATTTGTGTAACACTTTTAAAACTCATATTATGTTATTCATGAGTTTTGAATGCTGAGATTTTCAGTTGAGCAAAAGTGTTTCTTATATGCTATTCGTGGTTTCTATATATTTTTGTATGTTGACTCATTTTATCCAACAATGTTCTAATATATATGTGTTATAGAAGTGTGCTAACCCATTCATTAAGTGACTTTGGTTACTCTCCCTCTCCCTTCCTGACTCTAGCTTGTAGTTGTGTTATGGCGAGGCGAAGTGTTGGGCATATCCCTGCTTGTTTTTATTCAGTTTTATTCCTGTGTATGTTTATTGTTGAGAATGAACTCATTGTATAAAGAGTATGGATCCACTAGTGTGTTTGTTTTTTCGTGTAGTAATTGCATGGCTGGTATGTTGTTTACTTTTATTGAATTTTGTTGTATTGGTGTCCAACATGTTTTTTGAACTCTACTGTCGGCTTTGTTGATGTTTCTTCCTCTGTGCTATCTGTGTTCTTTGTTTAAATCTTTCTTTGAACTTGTAAATTAGATCTAGTATTGTTGTATTCCAGATTTTTGTTAGCCTTGGAGCGACTCGAAGGTTGAGTGGTGTGGGTATCCCTCCTTGGGTGGTCGCGACGATTGTCATGGGTCGGGGCGTGACAAGTGTAATATCACGTCAGTATGGATGTTATTGTGGTTGCAAGTAAGCTTAAGTATGTTTTGGGGGGTAAATTTCTTGGTTGGGTACTAACTTTTAGTCAAATCTCACTTTGACTACCAACCTTCAATTTGTACCAAAATGAGCACTAAGTTTCTATTCTTTTTCACCGATTGAGCTCTTGGCCCTTTTCGATGAGAAACTTATGATGTGGCCGCCGGATTGCTTGCATGGACTCCTATTTTCGATGTAACAGGTTGTCGTGAAGCCTTCCATGTCAACAACTTTCCCACATTAGCGAGAAATGACCCACGTCAGCTCCCACGTAGGCATCTTTCAAGTGAGCACTTTCCTTCAAATCGTTTTAACCTTTTAACCCTAGTTTTTTACAACAGTGGTGAGGGTGAAATCGGCGGCAGTAGTGCATCGACAAGTGGTGTAGAGATTGGGCCGAAAGTCCATCAGAATAAAGAGGAAGCTTTGGCGAGCAGTGCAACCAAAGGAGAAGCATTATGGAGAATTTGTAAATTCGTGTTCTTCCTGGCTTTCAGGTGAAAAACATCTATAACCAAAATGTGGCAACGAGTCAGACAAGTAGAGGTAAGAAACAACTGCCAACTAGAGCGAGGAAGAAGAAATTGGGTACAAGACCTGTATTGAGGTCTCGAATGAATGACAACACTATGGAAGCTATATAGAAAGAGAATATAGAAACCACCTGTGGGAAGGTCTTAAAAGGGTGTTTTACTTTTATTTTTTCGTAAAATGCATAGTATTAATGCATACTTGTATGCTCTGTGTTTTTTGGAACTATTGGGACTTCATATTGTGAACTTCTGTGTTTTTCAACAAAGCATTGTATGTTTTGTTGTCTAAACTTCATATTTTTTTGTGTTTATGAAATGTGTTTTTTAATGAAAAATTTGTACAGTATAGTATAATATGATCTGATTACATTTGATTGGGGTGAATCGAGTCAGATTCATCCTAAATTGAGTGAATTTTTATGCAGGAGTGAATTTTCATACTTTTTGCAGGAATTGTGAACTTTTATAAGAAAAAAAATGATGCATGAATTAATCCATGATTGTGAATTAACACAGACAAAGCAATGACTTATGTTGCTTGCGAATTAACCAATGGAGGGAAGAATTGTGAATTTTCCAATTTATACCCTTGATGCTTTTGCTGCAGCTTTTCCTCTATTGTTTTAAGTGGAAGACCTCTTGCATTGACTTCAACACCGAAAACAGTAACCTCTGCTGTTACTGCAGTGCTCAGTCGGTGAAAGAGAATAGAAACTTAGTGCTCACTTTAGTACGAATTGAAGGTTGGTGCTCAAAGTGAGATTTGACTAAAAGTTAGTACCCAACCAAGAAATTTACCCATGTTTTGGGTGTACTAAGTTATGGCATTCATGCCTGGTAGTTGTGAAGTTTTTTAGTTTGCATTTGGTTCCTTATTATGAATGGCATATTGTATGTTCTCATGGTCAATGAACAAATGAATCAGTAAGTTTTCATTCTTTCTCCACCCAACAGTGGTATCAGAGATGTGTGAAATTTTGTCTATAACCTTCAATCACGCTGATGGCCTCCAATGGAAACATGATGTCCCGCAACCTTTTCTGCCTATATTCGATAGAAAAAGCTATGAACATTGGAGCATCAAGATGATGGCCCTTTTTAGATCTCAGGATCTTTGAGAATTGGTTGAGAAAGGGTTTGCAAGCCCAACTGAGGAGGCTTGGCTAATAGCGAACAGGAAGAGAGATGCTAAAGCTTTAGTTTTTCATTCAACAGGCTGTGCATGAGTTCATTTCTTGAATTGCAAATGTTGTAACGCCAAGAGAAGTATACTGTTGTAACATCTAGAGAAGCATAGGGAATTTTACAGACTGAATTTCAAGGCCCTTCTAGAATGGTTGTGGTGAAGCTTCAAACCTTGAGGCATGACTTTGAGACTCTATAAATAAGAAGTGATAAAGAGATGCAAGGCTTTGTATCCATAGTGTTAGCTGTAAATCAAATGCGAGGTTTTAGTGACAACATTGTAGAGCAGATGGTTGTTGCCAATGTGTTAAGAAGTCTCACACCAAGGTTTGATTATATTAGCAGCTATTGAAGCATCCAAGGACTCAACCAAGTTGACAATGAATGAGTTAAGTGGATCCTTGTAGGTGCATGTAGCAAGGATCAACCGGTTTGTTACAAAAGGTATCAAAGAGCTCTTCTAGTCAAAGGTAAAGCATCTAATGCAAAGGATGCAGATAAGGATGTTGTTTAAGGATATGGCAAAGGATTCACTCGAGGTAAAGGTCGCAGCAAAGCCAGAGGCATAAGTGTTGATCAAAGGTAGCAGTTCAGTGATCAGAGAACTTATCAAAGAAACATAAAATGCCAGTGCCATAATTGCAAAAAATTCAACCATGCAAAAGCCAATTGTTGGTTTAAAGACAAGAATGCAAACAAGGAAACAACTCTTATGGCTGAGGAGAAAGATGTAAGCAATTTATTTATGGCACATTGCGAAGTTAATGATGGTGTAAATGTTGTATGGTTGGTAGACAGTGGATGTTCAAACCACATGTCTGGGATGGAGTTATTCAAGGACCTGGATGAATCACAAAAGAGATGATAAGGAGATTAAGGTCAAATGCAGAGGGACACGTGCATTCAACACTCCAGAAGACAAGGGCAAGCTTTTTCATAATGTGCAGTTGATCCCTAGACATAAACTCTTAGGTGTGGGACAATTGCTATCCAATGGATGCTCAGTTTGTAGATGAATGATACCTACACCATTAAAAACAAAAGCACAGGGCTACAACTTGTTAGTATACAAAGGACTAAGAACATGTTTCTATTGGATATATCTTGTATCGGACATTTAAATGTTAAGGTCTTGAAACTGTTAAAGCAAATAACAATGGTGCAAGGACTACTGGATATCGAGCAGTTTTGTGAAGCTTGTGTATTTGCAAAGCAAAGCAAGAAGTCCTTCCTAACTTGCAAAGCTTGGAGGGATTTTGCAAGTCATCAATTAATTCAAGCAAACCTTTGTGGCCCCGAGCAGAGTCCCTAGGAGGAAGTCAGTCTTTTTTCTTTTTTGTGCCTTTCATTGATGATTATAGTCGCATGTGTTGGGTTTATTTCATCAAGCTTAAGTCTTAAGCATTTAATTGCTTTAAAAAATTCAAGACCTTAACAGAAAGACAATCTGGCAGATAGAGGAGGGAAGATTATATCTAATGATTTCAGGACTTATTGTGAGGGGAACTTAGTGCACCTTACACCTTGGAGTAGAACGAAGTGGTTAAAAGAAAGAATTGTAGCCAAGTTGAGATGGTGAAGAGCTTGATATAATGAAGAGACCTTCCCAACATCTTTTGGGCTGAGTCAGTAGCCACAGTAAGGTATTTGATCAACATTTCACTAATGTGAGTTGTGATGAACAAGACTCCATTCGAGGCTTAGAGAGGCATGAAACCCTCAATAAACATTTAAAAAATTTTGGCCGCATTGCTTAATCCTTGCTCCTTTCTCAAAGTCATCAAAAACTAAATGAGAAGTCATAGAAATGAATTTTAATAGGATATTGTACAGAGTCAAAGTATTAAAAATTATACAACCTGTCAATTGTAATATGGTTATTAGTAGGGATAACTGTTTAACGCAAACACATGCTGAAATTAAAAAACTAATGAAAGGAACATGTTTGCACTTAAGATCAACAAGACCATATTATGCATGCGGCCAATTAATTACCTTGATTTATGAAGGAACCAATCACACTTCATCGTGGATCTTAGTGTTAACAATTCAAAGGAAAATGCAATTTTTGGCTTATGTGTAAAAGAAGTCAAGAATTGAACTAATTAGGTACCATGAGAGTGATTTGTTGGACTCGTCGTCTGGATTGTAAAGTATTAGCTCCCGTTCAATCAAAAATTTTCATTTTTGGATGCATATATCCGTTAGACCGTCCCCCATTATTCCCCATCCCCCGCCCCTCCACAATTATTTTCTTTGTAGAACTTAAAAAACCCTAGAGTTCTTCAAAAGAACACATCATCCTTTTCTTTTTCTACTCATTCTCTTTTCATTTTGTCTAAGATTAATGGTCAGCACATCCACTTTGCTAGAATATGCTATGTGTACACTAGCAATTAATGCCCAAAAACTGTTGCGTACAGAAGGCAAATTCGTGAATTGCATGATTTAGTGAATTTTCCGACTTGTGCCTTAAATCCATGTTTGGAAAACTATTTCCTGATGGTGCTGATTTCTACAAATTTAGTGCATTGCATGATCTGAATGTATCAAAGTTTAACTACATAGCAGTAAGCAAATTTTCTAACATGATCAGATAAAAATGTAGATGCATGAGAAGCATCTAGCATTATACTTTTTTTCACTTGATTCTACTATCATTCACATGGCAACCAATAAACACTCAAAGATTTAATTATGTACAACAAAAGCTAGAAGTGAGCATGGGATCTTAACAAGCAGCATGACTAAGAAGAATTGTGGAAAATATTGGAACAAAGCGAGTTGAAGCTACAAAATGACTTTGTGACAACAAACTAGCAATCTATTGGCAAAGAGTTTCACTTATCACAATCATACTAAATATTTTACAACCAAACATGACTTAACATGAGAAACAAATGAAAATAAGGAAATTCAACTTACATGTATAGGCATTTAAGATCAGGTAGTAGATGATGTAAACAAATTCTTATCAAGAGAAAATTGTCTACTTATAATAAATTAAGAGTGCAAAATAATAATAATAATTATTATTATTAAAATTTAAAAATAAAGAAAGCCATAAAAAGTGAGTGCTGAAAATAATGCCTTGTTATTAATTATTATTGTAAAATTCTAATGTGTTCACTTCCAAGTATAATAATAATAATTATTATTATTAAAATTTAAAAATAAAGAAAGCCATAAAAAGTGAGTGCTGAAAATAATGCCTTGTTATTAATTATTATTGTAAAATTCTAATGTGTTCACTTCCAAGTATGAACACATTGCAATAATCATCATAGTTAATTTGTGTGTGAGAGAGATTTTCATTAGGAAATAGTGTCATGGGCCTTTTGCAATGACTTAAGGACTTAACATGTGATTTATCTGGGGCATGTAAGAGATCCAAGGCAATGAAATGAACTAAGTAAATGGAATAAGAAAGCTCCTTCATCTATCTACTCCTCTTCTTCTACACTTGGTGAAAATGTTTGTTTTTTTTTATCTTGAAACCTTCACAAATCTGTTATATCTTAGAAACTCTCCAATTACTTTCAATTACACTTATTCCTTCCAAAGAGAAAATTTTTAGCACCAACTGTTAATGGTACTATGCATCCAGCCGGTTCAATTAATAACTTTTTATAACTAAAAAATTCCTTTAATCAAACCAGCCAAATTTATCAAATCATATAATACCCTAAAAATAATTAAGTCAGTTTGTTTTTTTTTCTAAAAACATGTTAAGACCCATTAAATATTATTAAAAAAAATTCATGGCATTTACATCACTGTATCTACATTATTAAACAATTTATTCACAATTTTTTGTAAGTAGAAATCAAAAATCAATTTATAACAAGAACAATGGTGATTTGAAAAGCAAATACCTCCTCTAAATTAAAGACTAATAATATATTATATCATTTCAAAATCCTAATAAAACATAACAAAGAATCCCCATGACAAGAAACAAATAACAAAATAAAATTAACAGAAAATCTAATAAGTGGTATGCTTGAACTTGCAACATAAATTTCACATCTTTGAATAGTAAGAGTTGTAAAGTGATGCAATTATTTCTCTATCTGCCATTCTAAAGCTATGCTCTTGTTTATGCATAAAATACACTAGATTGAACTTGATTTGCCTGGCTTAACATATGATTACCTTAAGCTCATCACTACACCTACAATGTCAAATATGTTAATTCGGCTCTAGATTTTTATATCCATCATCATCCCCAAACCCCAAAAATAAATAATAATAATAAAAAATGACCTAACAAAACCAAAAATTAAAAATTACTGAATCAAACCAATTGAAATCAATGGATTCTGTCAGTAAATTCAGTTAGAAATAAATACAATGCACACCCCTAATAATAACTCTCTTAAAGTTAATCTAATTGCAGTAAGCAATATAGATCCAAATAAACATATATAAAGTGGCATCTCTAGCCCCACAAGGCCATCTTTGTTAGCTAGACACTTCCTTTTAAAGCTTCAATACGATTTTGGGTTCTCAAAAGGTGCTGAGTTGGAATCTCCTTTTGTTTGGGGTGGAATAGCCTACCTTCACAGAAGGCTCTCTCCTCTAAAATAACCTTTTCAACTTCAAGCTGCACAACATCAATTATGTAGAAACCTCTAGACCGTACAATTCACTTTTGGGGACTCTTGGCTGCTAAACTTTAATGAAGGTGTATTGAAATAAGCACCAACAGGACTTCTGTCAAAATTTCTATCAAACTTGTTTTAAGGGTAAAGACATGAATTCCTTGGACCACATCAATTAATGACAGTGCAAAGTGAATTTGAAGGCAACTCCCAGTAAGAAAAGTAATGCATAAACATTAGTTTCTCCTATCAACTATTTTAATCCGAGATTAACGCTTAAGCAAGAACTATTTCTGCTCATTACAAAATAAAAAATAAAAAAGAAGATTGACATAGCAAGGGTGGCCGGTGTAAAAAAGAATCAGACAACATGTGCAATGGATTTTAATTTATAAGGCTAATATTTATCTAAGACTTATCAAGATAGAACCTATAATATTTATAGAATGAAAGCTATCAGGGCTTATGTTACTAGTGGTAGATATAAGACTGTTTTGGATCCAAAACCCACATAAACGTCTTGTATGCAAAAAGAAGAGCATGTTTATTAAACTCAAAAGACAATGCTAACGAAACTTGTTTCGGCAACATAATCTCCAGCAAAAAGGACAGAAATAAGGGGCTCAATATTGAGAACTTACAAAAATTTATCAATCTGATTCAACATTAAGTAGCCAGTGCAAAGCAACAGTACTGGTTAACTGTTGAGGTGATTACTATTTCTTAGATTCATTCCTTATGCTTGACATTTCATGTAGGCAAACCCGGAGAATGGCCGGAAGCCGTTGCTTTGCAGGATGAAAAGATTGACAACCAGAAGGAGCACGCCAGTACACAGTCATGGAACCCTATCGCATGAATGCTGACCGGCGTGCTCTCTCTCGTTGTCAACCAACACCACCACAAAGCACTCACACTATCACCACCTGCCATTCTGCAACCAAGTGAGAACAAACAACTCAAATACATATGCACACACATATATATATATATATAGATACTTCATGCAACGAATAATCCACCAGTATTTGTAAATCCTGAAATAAGTATTCCACAAGAAACCATGGCATCACTTGAAAGCATGGAAAATCCAGATCCAAAATTTTAACTTTAAACAAAAGAATATATCAGAAAAAATATAATATTCTCAATGAAACAAACACCACAAAAAGAAAAACCATATATTATGCAAGATTAAGTTTGACAATAATGTGTAAAACATGAATATCTTAGAAAGTTCCAAAATTTCAGGTCTGAGATGTCAAGAGCCATATAGTTCACACTCCAAATGAAACCAAATTAACCAGAATACTTAGATTTCCCAAAAACACAGAGGTTGGATACTAAAAGAAGCCCTACCCTAGCATGAGATCCAACTCCCAAACCACACAACCAAAATATCAGAAAAAGCAATAGCCAAACACTGCCACATGAGGACAGGGACTAAAAATAGAGGAAAACCAGTTGCCAGACAACACATACATCACATGCAAGATCCAAATCAAGAAACAAGAATCACATATTTCAACCCTGAAACATGAAATCCGGAAATCGGTCTGAAAAAAATGCTCCAAATACAACACGATCACAAGATTCATAACCAAACACAAAAACAATACCCAAAAGAGCCAACTTTTGGATCAAAATCTAACAAAAAAATGAAGAAAAAAAGCACAAATTTCAAGAGCCAAGAAAAAAAAAAGCCAGATCGATCTTCAGCGCAAGACCTTCATCAAGAACAGCTGAAAAAGAGATTCAAGTAGAAAGAAGTGCACCTCCAGGAATTCAGACTTCCACTCACGTCCTTCCCCCTTAAAAAGAACCACAAAAGTAGATCGAAAACCTCCAAAAAGGAGGAAAGAGTGAAAAAAAAATGGGAAAGAGTGAAAAAAAATTGGATTTTTATGGTGTTTTACTGGGATATAACAGTAAAGCTTGGGCTTATCTTTTGCGTTTTGATATTCACACTCCCAATTTTCATACAATACTGAAATAAATCTTATCCATGGGAAATAATCACCATGACAGGGTTGAGAAATAAAGAGGCGTGAAAATATCGGGGTGGACGACAACGGAGTGGACCTCGTGGTGAGTTGTTTGTACGGAAATACCCCTGGCCGTGGTGCGGAATCACAGAATTACCCGAGTAGTGGCCTCACGTTTTGGAGGACAAGACGTTGTCCTGTTTGGTCAAATCAAATGCAGAGGAAATGGCCACATGATATGTTCTTATCTTGCTTGGTTATACGTACGCTCGTTATTTTAATTAACACCCCCGCTTTTTTTTTTTTTTTAATCTTTGTGAGTTTTTACTACTACCATAAAGGTTGTGAAGGTTGGAGACTCTGATTATTAATTAAAAGTATGTACTGATAGATCTCACATGCTGTGCACGTACTAGACCTTTTAATTAATTTACGTCAATATAGAAATTTAGAATTTATTTTGAAAGTTTAAAATTATATTTTTAATTTTTTTAATAATAAATTTTATTAATATTAACAAAATTATAAAATCACCGATAATGATGGTTTAAGTGGTAAACGAAAAGATTTGAGGTATTTAAATAAATAATTTTGAATTTAAAATTTTATTTATAAAAAAATTTAATTACTATGTAAAATATGTACTTTTATAGAAATTGTAAACTAGTGTTTGTTGTTTTTGTCAAAATAATAAAAATAATAATTCTTAGCAAACTGATAGATTGTAAATAAAAATTTTATAAAATTAATTATTAAATAAAATTTATTTACATTTATTCCTCCGATTCAAAAATTAATTATGATTTTTCTACATATTCAATGTACACGGAAGAACTTAAAAATTAATTGTGACTTGTCTATGTATTTATATCTACATAGTACATATTTTTTGTGCACGTCTTTTAAAAAAAAATTAAATACGGTTTAATATTGTATAAAAATAGACAATAGCTAACGACCATTGGGAAACATCAATACTGTTTGTGCATGAATAAACAATAGTTATCGACCATTGTGGAACATCAGTACTATTTGTACATAAATGGATAATAGCTAAAAACTATTGTGGAACATCAATGTTGTTTGATATTGTATATAAATAGACAATAACTAATGACAATTGTGAAGCATCCTAAATGCCTTGAACTCTTATATATATATATATATAAAATAAAGTGGAATAATAATAAATAACATGGATAACAACCCACAAACAAAACATAGGGTCTTATTGATAACAAACCTTGGCATCAATCAAACTCAAACAATTCTTCTTAAGCAACAAACAAAAACAAAACAAATGTGTGTTCGAGTTTAATGCTAATACAAATTAGAAAAATAGTACTGGTCACAATCATCAGGTTCTCCAACGTTTGAAGATGAACCAATGAGCGGTCGACAGGCAGACTGCTGAACATTCCCTAGTCAAGCTATAGTAGGTACACAACATAAACATGAAACAAGGATTAGTACACACAGGACACAATAAATACGGAGGTAAAGATAAACTTGATCAGCTTTAATCATCCACACTGCTGCTGTCCTTTTCTTTGTTTTTTTCTCTTTTTTTCTTTTTTTATTTTTTTATTAAAAAGGAGTAGCACTGGCCCTGTCTTTTTGTTATTAATGAATGCCCCCACATGTACTACTGACACAGAAATTGGATCCATCTCCTCCTATTCATTGCTATTTGCTAGAGGAAACTTAATTTCAGTATTTCCCCCCAAAATATATTGCAAACAAGACATTTTTATAAAATAACATGAATAAGATACAATATAAATATAATTGAAATTTTGTGAAGCCAAAGAGTTGCAATCTTTTCTCATCAAAAAAGAAAAAAGAAAAAAAAAAAAAGAAAAATAAAGAAGTAATCAATAAGGGATGGCAATCCACAGATGAAGTCTTATATATGTGTGTCTTTGTTTGCAGTGAAGTTCCTAAAGGTGATCACTTATAACCAAAATACCACCAATTCTACCCCCTTTGATGAACAAGGCTATCTCACCTGAACAAAAACCATTTCATCCTGAGGGCAAGTGAATGTCATCCTCCGGCAATAACAGAGAATTCGCATCGATAAATTGAGAAGCTAATTACTGTTAATGTGATGATACAAATCTTTGACACAGCTTATACCTGCATTCAGGTGTCGAAAAGATGATGACCCCGACCGTATCAGTGTGAGTATCATCTGATCTTTTTTCATTCTTGACGATCTGCTGTGTATTTTGAGACGATCTGCCATTCTTCTTGATTGTTCAAAAAATGGGCCAAACTCTTGTTTCAGTTCTCCACTCTTTCGTAGAATAGGATATAGGCATCACTTTGAAGAACTTCATTCAAAGAAACCCCACGGATATAAGCATCGCTTGCATAGTGCCATGCAGGGCCAGAGCTTTTCAGATCCTTACCCTTGCTTCGCTCCCCTCTCACATAAGCAACATAATGGCCTCCTGACATACCACCGGAATGCTCCACAACTCCGACAAGGCGATAGGAACACTTCTCAGTCTTATCACTCCTGCCAGACCAAAGAGATGTATAAGTATGTAATAGATCAGCATAACTTGTTCATATGCTAGTCCAGTTACATGGCTCTTAGAAGAGAAATGCTGGATGTCATAAAAAGAAAGCATGAAAGAAACACAATATGCAAAGGTGTGAGGTTATATGAAAAGGATGTACAACTTCTTCGGTGAGGATGATCCCTCCTGTGTAGCAACGACTGTATACTTTGTGGAGATGATGAACATAACATTTTATACTGGCTCAGAAAAATTAAAAATAAAATAAAAAGGTACGGGACCTAAACAAATCTTGCTGAAAGAACGTATGGTGCCAGGTAATGGACAAAGCGTTTGAATGCAAATGCTGAAGTTTGCATGAATGACCTTTGGGGGCAGATATGAGGGATTATTTTAAAGCGTGATCACAAATTAACAAGTGCTAAAAGTCAAGCTCCAAACTTAGGTAAACGAAGGAAGAAGCCAGGGTTTAAGTGAAAATAAACCCACAAGGACTTGAAATGAAAGCTATCCCACTTTGATAAGTTAATAAATACAACACAAGGTAGAATTCGAAATTTTGATGGCTAATATGCTGAAAGAGGCCTAATAAATGAGTGCATAAAATAGTTTAAGAAGTGCAACTGAATTAGATGATCTCAGAGAGACTCAATGCGAAAAATAAAACACAAGCTATAGGACAAGTTTAATAACTTAATGACTGTTGAGCCCAAAAGCCATCAAAAGATACATTATAGGCTAGAAATGTAATGTAGCACCTTGTCATTGTAAGTATAATCTTAACAAAGAAAAAAATCTACTTTTTATAACACAATTGTTATTAATAAACACAATTTATGTTTTGAACTTGAAAAAAGTAGATAGTTAGGGGAACCAATTAGTCAAACCAAGCCAACTACTATTATTTAAACATTACAGTGGACCTATTATAGCCAAAACCTCTTCAGATTTATCAAGTTATCCACCTGAGAGGGTTGGGATGGATATGGTCCAAGACAACCTAGGCAAATGGCTACTGATTTTCAGAGCAATTTCATATAATAATTTTAGGATGGAACTTTGGCATACATATAAGTTTGTTCTGTCAAGTGTCACCATCTTTAAATTTGTATAAATTTCTGTAGCAATCCCATTGACCTGAAATTGAGGTATTTTCCCATTCCATCACCGCATATCCTTACACACAGGCTATTTATTTAAAGTAAGTAATATTTCGAAGCAGTGAGGCATTTCGTTAACATGAGACACACCATTGCATATCCTCAAGCTGGCTCATTTATCAAGACGTCCTTAATTATTTTTTTATTTAATATGTATGAGATTCCATCATCCATTCCTTTGGTCTATCAGTCTCCAACCAGTAATGTTGACTATAAAACAGAACCACAACTTTATCCATTTATAGGACTAGCCATGACAAAATGACTCAGGCAATGTTAACCTAAACCACAACATATTCCACCCATTAAAGGGAGTCACGAGAGTGTTTCCAAAGTTCATATTAGCTCTAAATTATGTCATCATCCTTCAGGCCACAAGAATAGATAAGATCAATGATTTGAGTCTTCTCAAAATATCATGGAGAAAATCTCTTGATACTTGTAATTTATGATAAACAAATAATAAAAGTTATAAGCCCATGGCTAAGAATGAGCCACATCTTAGTTCCGTGATAGTTACCATGAACCGAGTCCACTGAATTATTTAGAGATGATCCCAATGGATCCGGTTCCGTGGTAGTTATGACGGAACCAAAATGTGGCTTATCCTCACATGTTGGATTGACTCAATTTAGTAACTTTTAGAACAAAGAGTCACAACTCTTTTTTTAGGATAATTACCAATCTATCCCTATATTATATAATAAACAAATAATAAAAGTTATAAGCCCATGGCTAAGAATGAGCCACATCTTAGTTCCGTGATCGTTACCACGGAACCGGGTCCAGTGGAGTATTTTTCTAACTTAGATCAGTCTAAGGCAACTGAAGTTCTGAGGTGGAATAAACTTTGCCAAATACCAATCATCTACCGGTCTTTACTTTTATAGAATGTGGACCTGGTACCAAAATATTAAATATAGCACTTTCAAGAAAGATTATTACAAAACAATGGTTTGTTGCAAGTGCTTGATTTCTTTTAGGAAAAACAAAGTTTGGAAATAATTAATACAATCAAATATTGTATGGAAAAGGAGTTAAAAAAAAAAACCAACTACAACAAAATAAATGTGTGATAACCACCATGGCTTCATTCTTCTTATCCCAGTTACAACATTTCATATAACACAAACTTCCATATGAAAAATGAATTCATAGCACTTATGAACACAATCCATGAGAAAGGATATTCAGTCAAAACTCACAAGATACAGATAAAATTTATTTGTTGATGAGTTCTTCTTCATCAATATCCTATTTGCCTTTGACATTAAACCTCAACAACAAAAATATCCCATTTGGCTTTGACATTAAACCTCCACAACATAAAATCCCACTGGACTTTGATGTTAAACCTCATCATCATCATCATCATCATCATCATCATCATCATCAACAACAACAATAATAAACAAACAATAATTTGAGGATCTAGCTAATCAACATGAGCACATTTCGAACTTGAAGCAGGCTATCAGTTTATTATATAAACAAGAGGAATGGCACGCTAACATTTTAAACTATTGAAATAAAGTCAAAAACATTAGGCAGTGGCATCAAATTTCTAAATAGCACTGCATAATTCACAAAGAAACCAGAAAGATCTGAGGCCTACCTGGGGTCCATATATGGTTTCAAATCAAGTGTCTCTTGAAATGGAATATGACCTCTCAATTTACTCAATCGACCACGAGCATCTTGGCTGAACCGTTTTAGATGAATTGTTAAAATCTGAGGGCACCTATGGATCATGAACCTTTTTGTTGCATCTCTTTTCACCTTTTTACTTTCATGCTTCACATCATCATCTCTGCTTCCATCCTCTGAACACTTTTCAACCATTGACTGTGCACATTTCTTTGCCATTTGGTCGACTTCACCAAAGTGGTCATTCTCACAGGCGCTTTGCGTGGCAGTTTGTGTGTGCTCAGGTGAGCTGCTAGAGACAGTTGCATTATCATGTCCATCACATTTAACACAATTTGAATCATTTATGCTACAAGAACCATTTTCATGGTAGCCTGAATATAAGGTAACTTTCTCATGAGCAAATGCATGTGATGTATAGTTAGAAACATGACCTAACTTGTTCAAGCCTTCATCGTTCATGGTAACATCAGGACACTGAGCCTGATCATCAGAGGCTGGGTCTAATAACACCAAACTCTTCTCATTCTCAGCTTTAACAAATTTGCATGTCAAACTGTCTGAACCTGCAACCAAGTAATGTGGTTCTGTAGTAATATTTACATTTATATTTGGTTCAAGTCTTTCATGATGTGAAACTGCATCTTCAGATGTGGATGTCACCTTGCCATTATCTAGAGCATGGCGCTCAGCGGGATCCAAACAGTTTGCCTCTCCACTAGATGAAGTCCTTTTATTGCTAACTTGAGCCCTATTCACTTGCGACTTTGATGGTTCTGCAAGACTTGCAACAGCACGCCGTTTACAATTATTACGCACCACCTTCTGCCCTTGCAAGCTCTCAGAACAATGCTCGCAATGCCATGCATGTTCATCAGACAAAATCTCCGGCTTAGTGAATAAGGCCAAGCAACTGATAACTGATACCGGGGAGTCACTATTGTCAATCTCATCCTGATTAGACTCAGTGCTATTACCAGTTCCGAAAGTCATCTCCACATCCTCATCCATACCAGTTTCTGTCCTGATATCAGATGTAACTTCTGGCTCATTAAACAAGTCTCCAAGGCCATCAAAAACCTCTTCTGTTTGCTCACATCCAGCAACAGAAGTACTCTGGATACTTGTCTCTTTGGCCAGATTATCAACACAATTGAAATTTTCAGGCTTCAGAGAGCATGATGCCTCTCTGTTTGTTTCCTCAGCGGTTGCTTCAATCTCCTTATAAGGAAGTAATATAACACCAGGATTTTGTTGAAATGAAGGCAGGGTTTCAACTGCAAGGGAACTGTCCGCGCAAGACTCTGAAGGTACCATTACCTCTTCAGAGCACATTTCAGTCGCAGAATCTGAACATTCTGCAAGAACCTCCTTCTGCCTCATGTTCACACCATCAGAACATTGAGCCACATAAATTTCACCCTCCTCACAAACAGAATCAGCAGCATCTGTTGTCAAATTAGGTTCAAGATAGTCCATCCATGCAAAATCAGATTCCCCGCCATATGTGACTTCTGGTTCTTGGTGTGGTGCAGGGAGCACCAGACACACTGCACTCCGAAGAACTCAAATTTTCTGCCTTAGGCTGTTCACTCACAGTAGGTGCCTTTTCTCGAAATCTCCGGCTCTTGTTCCCTTCTCTCAGAGGTAGTTTATTCTTATTATTAGGGAGAGGAACCTTTTTAGGTGGAGACTTTTTAGAAGGTACTGGCAATGAAAGATCAAGAAATGGTTCATGCACAGTCGAAGTATGCCCGCAGTCCACACACGAGACAGTGCTAGATAGCAGGCCTCCAAAAATGGCATCCACAAAACTTGCCTCTGAGGATGAATTGCCCTTATCCTTCTCATCAGAAGCATCAGCCAACTTCTTCTCACTCACCTCTTCCATGTGCAACCCATCAAGCAAATACCGAAGCAACTCATGACTATCCTGCTGTTGGTACCCTCTAAACTGAGGAGCCTTTGTACATATGCACCCGAAAAGAGCTTTTGGATTCAAAACACTTCTTGAGTCTGCAGCCATGCTTGTTTCCCAAAACAGCTTTTTCAACACAGTTGAAAGTGGCCCGAAAGGCCTACCTAAGCTTACAAAATAGTCCCGCAACACATTCAAAGCAAAAATGTTCTGCATTACTGAATTAAAGAAGCAAGTATTGCCAAGGTTCACCAACCCTCTAATGGCAAACCCCTTCTCCTCACTATTCTCCATTGGCCCTGAATTACTAGCAGAGCATTCTTCAACATCAGACTTTGCTACCTCCGCATTCAAAACCTCCGGTGACTCTATCTGCACTGAAGAATTACACATGAAACACCAAGATACCAAAGGATCATCAAGCCTCACCACCCACGGATGGTGATCTTGCTTAGCATGCCTCCTCACATGGCCATACGGCACCGAGACATTCACTGCACCTCCACAAAAGTACCGATTGCAATCCAAACAAACCCAGATGAAATTCGACTCCGATTTCGCATCACCATCCTTAGCTCCTCCTTTCTTCTTGTTCTTGTTTCCCTTCTCTTTGTTCCCTCTCTTCGTCACCGGCTCCTCCCGGCAATGCTCACACGCCGCCGCCACATTCAGAGAAGATTGGATTGCCAACAGAATCCGATTCAAATAGGAACGATCCTTGCTGTAATGATTGCAACCCTCTTCAGGCTTCGCCGCCCCATCGGTAACACCGACGCTCCGATCACCGGAATCAGACGGCGCCCGTGCCGGCGTTTTCCGTGCGTTCCGGCCAGCCTTGGACTTCAGCTTCTTCCCCATTAGATGTTCACAAATCAAAGCAATGAAATTGAATCTAAAAACCCCAAAAAAATCTACAAAAAATCCAAGCTTTAAGCCCTGATTTATCTGCCAAAAAAATAAGGAAAAAGAGAAAAAAATCAAAAGAGAAGTTGATCGAACTAGAGATGAATTGAAGAAAAGATTGGAACAAATTAGGGTTTATAATCTACCTGGAGGCTTGGGATCAAGGTCTGGAGACCAAGAAAAAGAAAGCGCGAGAGCTCGTGGCGCTCGATATGGAGAGAAGCATTAGAGCCATTGCTAAGAGATTTATTCAGTGTGCTTAGGGCGCAGGGATGGTTCATACTTTAGAGTGGTTTTTTTTTTTTTTTAACATAGATATATATTTTCTTATTTACTTATTTTTATTTACTTTTTCATACCTTAAAAAAAAGTTAGTACTAATTTTTTTTCCGACAGAGTTATGTTTGGACAAGATTTTTATAGGCTATATATATATATTGTGTTTTATTAGGGAATAATAAACTTGTGGAATTAAGATGATTTATTTCAAATATTAAATTGAATTAAAAAATTATATTTGAGTTTATCAAATTTAAGTAATATTTTATTTAAATGATTAATTTGAAAATAACTAAAACTCCCTAGTTGTAAGTGTATATAACAAATATAAATTAAAAAAAAAACACTATTTTGTGGATAAATCCTTGCAATATTATAGTTGAAAACAATTAGGGATAGCAGCGGGTAGGGTATGGGTAGGGTATGCCAAAACCCTTACCCATACCCGTAACCCCTATCCCATACCCGTATCCTTCAGGGTAAAAAAAATCATATCCTTACCCTTACCGCTTACCCGTTGTTCAAATTATCGAATTAAATTTAAATAATAATAAAAATAAATTAATTATACATTATATTACAATCTTTAAACACATGTCCATAAATTAAAAATTACAAAGTTGATATATATTTGTATATCTTAAATTATATAATCACATAAAAAAATGACGTATATTTAGGGACTTTCAATGGTAACTCTACCTTTTGTTTTGTTCATGTTTAACCATCTTGGTTTTTGTTTAAAAATTTTTTTAATAAATCTACTATTTATATTTTTATATAAACTTCAAATTTTATAAATATCTAAAGTAATATTTTTGAATATAAAAAAACATTATAAGTAATTCTCATAAGTTATATCCAATTGATTATTTATTAAGTATCTTATTTTTTTCGGGATGTTCTTATAATTTATAGAATAAATTATTGTAACATTATTTTTTATATTTGTTTATTTTTTTAAATTTAATTATGATTCTTAATATATATCTAAAATTCAATTTTGATAATATTATCAAATATAAATATAGAAATTAAATAAAATTTAAAATAATATATTAAGAGAAAATTTGAAGTATTATTTTCAAATTAATCACCATGAAAATAGATATTGAGTAAATTGTGAGTAAATGTTTAGTTTAATAAAAAAAATTATATATATATATATGAGAGGGTAAGGGTACGACCCTGCACCTCTTCAACGAGTAAGGAGTAGAGGGGTAAGGGCATACCCTTGCTAGGGTAGAGGGGCATGCCTTTACCGCACTGCATGCCCGGTCAAAGAGGGTTACGGGTACGGGTATACCCGTCGGGTAGGGTACAAATTGTCATTTCTAAAAACAATCCTAGTTTGAGATAGAAATATATCTAATTATATTTTTATTTATAAAGAACGTGGATAAATAATAATTAATATTAAAAAAATTACAAAATGACAGGAAAACAACAACAAAATCCAATAAAGCAGAAAAAAAATAAGCAGTCAATCAGAGGTGGATGGGGAACATGCCATAAAAAAATAAAAAAATTAAAAAAAACCACAAGAGAGATGACAATTGAAGACAACACCAGAAAAATGCCATAACAACCATTATCCAACAATTGAGAAATAAATCCCAGAAAAAGACCACAACAACAATTGATGACGAGGAGTTAACCAAAATAAAACAAACAAACAGTTAAAACCATAGACATACCCAAACGACAACAAAACCATAAATAAAAATCCAAACAACAACAAAAACCACAAACCAAAGACAGACAAAGTAGAAACCGGCAGCTATCCAACAGTTAAATCCAAGGTGCTTTGCTAGTTGCTTCATCCTTCCGGAGCAATAGGCAAGGGGGCACACAAAGTCGAGGCTCCTTTTGATTGCCACAAGTGTCTCCTGAAGTTTGGGTCTTCCAGGAGAGTTGTATTTATTCAAGTAAGGAGGATAAGCAGTTATTCTACTCAATCCAGATGGACCAACAAATCACTCAAAAATGAGGTTTCCCAAATCATGTAAACTTGGGACCCTATTAGTACTCCAGGAGGACCAGACCTCTTAAAGTGGGATTGGGACATTGGGAGTATTGAATATAACATAGTAGTGTATCCAAATCCTAGCTATGAAGGGGCAATTCAGAAATAGATGGTCCACCATTTTCAATTGTAATGTGGCAGAATGCATGTGGCCATGGAGATCCAGCCCTGTTTTGCTAGATTTTTCATAGTCAAAATTTTGTTGTCTAAGGCAAGCTAGCTAAAAGATTTTGATTTTCAAGGAGGCAATCTCCTTTCTAGATAGATTTACAAAGAGGACTCCTAAGTCCCCCATCGTTCAAAAACTTGTAAAAAGATTTGACAGAGAAAGTCTCTTTTTTCACAACGTCAAGTCTTAATATCTGCACCTCAATTAACATTGTTGACCGGTATCATTGGAGTTGAAGTAAATTGCTATCAAGGGTGGTTGTCATTAGTGAAATAAATTTGAGAATTTTGAGATAGGGATTCTGTCATTTGGCAAATTGATTAGGCCATACATACTTAAGTGCTTTCCCATTAAGCCATATGTCAAACCAAAACAAGGCCGATTTTACATTCTTGAGAGTTGTGATCACTCCTTGGTGGTAGGTGTCCTAGTAATTAAGGATTTCTTTATAAAATAAAGATTTTAGAGATGGTAAGGTATGAAGAAGCAGATCTGACAAGCTGAACCAATTCAAGATACCCCTAGCTTCCTTGGTCTTTTGATTTGCAAATGCGTGGACAAGACACTAGTCGGCATTTCGATTGGATTATCTCTTTATCATTCTATAAAAACTCCCCGTGGATTTTGTTAATTTCTTGAATCACCTATTTCAGAAGCTTTAACACTGACATCCAGTAGGTGGGAATGGTGGAGTGTACTAAGTAATCAATGTTAATCTAACATCCATGGACATGTATTGAAGTTTCCATGAAGCAAGGCGAGCTTGGATCACTCGTCAAGTTGCAACCAGTCTTAGTGATGGTCAACTATATAATTTAGGGTGTGAATTTATGGTATAAATGGTAGCCTACCACACTTTGTAGAGTAGAGCCTATCACATTTTTTAGAATAGAGGTAGCTTTTTATCTAATTACAATTCTTACATACATATATAATAAATTATATATATATGTACACATTATAAAGTTTATAAGGGATTTCCTCTAGCGAGGACCTTATCTTGGCTCTTGTAGAATTTCCTAAATTGCTTAAAACCATATTGGTAGAATACTCTATTTAGTCCTTATAATATACTCGATCTCCCCTTGTAGTCCCTCTATTATGATTTGCCCTCAAAAGATTTCTCTATTATTTAGATAGATAAATTAAGTCCCTCACCCTAACGTCCGTCTCATTTTCCATCCATTCCCATTGATGTGGTAGTTTTATGATTATAATATCATTAAAAAAAAATTTATCTAATCAAAAGTTTTTAATGTTACAGGTACCGATCTTGGTAGGATCTAAACCCGATAAGAGAAATACTCTCTCCCTTTCTCCAGACCTTTTCTCTGGCAACCTACCCCACCAACTACAGTCGCCCGTCCACCACAGCCCATCTTCGGTCCTCTACTCCATTAACCTGAAAAGATAACTTTGAATCATTCAAACACAAATAACACTCAAGAATAAGCATCCAACCACTAAAATTAATAGCAAAAATTCATTCAATACTTTATCAGACTATAAGCATTTAGATACTCAAATTAATAAGAAAATTCTTGAACAATGTGAACATAATTTTATACAGCACAAGATTACAATGAAGCAGATATACATATGGAAAATTACATGTAATCAAGGAAAGAGAATTAGCTTTTTAATAAAAAAAAAAGCATTTTTTAAGATTAATTTATGGAACTCTAAGCAACGGAGTAGTACCTCTTGAGGGCTCTAGGGAGATAAATAAGAAGCAAAAACCCAAAGAGATTGAAAGCCCACAATGCCAAATTCATGATCGCAAGCACTTTCTCTGCAATCAACCGAAACCCTATATCTTTCTTTCTTAAGTTGCTCCTCAACCAATCCGCAATCGAGAATAACCTCCGTGAATTGAAAGCCAAGGGGACAAACATTCTCACTGGGATCAAAAACCCTTGCTAGAACATCACCCCCTCCATGAACACCTAAAAGGAAAGCAAGAACAAGTGTGAAGCTGCAGAATTGATTGATTCTTGATTACCACCGAAGATGTCCTCAAGGATGTAAGCGATGGGGAGGAAGATGCCGATGATGGTGGCGGCGAAGATGTATCTAGCAAGGATGGGGTTGCGATCGCAGAAGACATAGGGTACGAGGTCGGACGTGAGGGAGGAGAAGGGGATGACAGAGAGGAAATATGTATAAGGGATGGAGAGGATCGCGAAGATGAGGTTGGAGGTTGGGACCATGCCGACGACATCGAGGATGGTGACGGTGGTTGATGGAGTAGAGGACCAACGGTGGGCGCTAGTGATTGGTGGGGTAGGTTGCTGGAGAAGAGGTCTTGAGAGAAGGAGGGCCCAAGTGTTTCTCTTATCGGGTTTGGATCCTACCATAATTGTGACCCATAATATTAAAAAAATTTATTAGATAAAAATTTTTTTTTAATTATATTTTAATCATAAAACTGTCACATCAGTAAGGATGGACGGAAAATGGGACGGATGTCAGGGTGAGGGATTTAATTTATCCGATCTAAATAGTAAAGGGATTTTTTGAGGACAAATTATAATAAAGGGACTAAAAAGGGAGATCAAGTATATTATAGAGACTAAATAGGGTATTCTACCAATCATATTTGCAAGTCTCACGATCAGGGGATAGCGCATTCTTAACTTTTACCATTTTAAAAATGCTCTCTTTGGTAAATGGTGTCGGAAGATTTGCTCTAATTAAACATGGCTTTAGTTTCTAGTCATACTTTTTAACTACTACGGATGGTTGGTTTGCAAAAATGATATATTACCACGTAATAAGATTATCGTGGTAATGAAATCGGGAATGTTATATGCCCAGAAATGTTGGGATAATTTATGATAACCATGTTTGGTTGGAAACTCATATTACATAGTAATCAACTTGGTAATGTTCTACATTTCCCAAAATATCCTTGTGTTTACCCATTTTGTGCAAATTTAAATTTAAAATAAATAAAATTTTGAATAAAAAATAAATTTTCGAAGTTCAACATATTCCCAAAATAATGTTATT
Organism: Dioscorea cayenensis subsp. rotundata; assembly: GCF_009730915.1. Taxonomy (NCBI): domain Eukaryota; kingdom Viridiplantae; phylum Streptophyta; class Magnoliopsida; order Dioscoreales; family Dioscoreaceae; genus Dioscorea; species Dioscorea cayenensis. The sequence continues at coordinate 18,279,172 of NC_052484.1, forward strand.
CAAATTAAATTTTTTTATCCAACGAATAAAGTATGAAATTATTATTTTTAACCAAATGGCATATTTGTCCAAAAAATATTTCAGATTACCACCCACTTGTAATCCAACATATCCACCTATTTTGATGATAATTGGATTACCAAGTTTCTTGGTAATCTTCCAAAGTTGGTAATCACAGATCCACCTATCTTGGTAATCTTGGTAATTTTCCAAAGTTGGTAATCAATATTACCATGTAACAAAGAGGCAATGTTTTCACATTACCGCGAACCAAACGGTAGCTGTTTGTTCCACGATAATGATATATTACCATATAATGAGCTTACAATGGTAATAATATCGGGAATGCTATATGCCCATTATTGTTGTGGTAATTTATGATAACCATGTTTAGTTGAAAACTCATATTATATAGTAATCAACTTGATAATGTTCTAAATTTCCCAAAATATCCTTTGTGTTTACCATTTTATACAAGTTTAAATTTTAAATAAAATAAAATTTGGATAAAAAAATTAAATTTTTGAAGCTGAACATATTCCCAAAATAATGTTATTTAAATTTAATTTTTTTTATCCAATAAATAAAGTAAACAAATAAAGTATGAAAATTATTATTTTTAAACAAAGGGACATATTTGCCAAAAAATGTTTCAGATTACCATCCACTTGGTAATCCAACATAGCCACCTATTTTGGTAGTAATTGGATTATCAAATTTTTTGGTAATCTTCCAAGGTTGGTAATCACATATTGCCATCAATATTACTACCGCCACCAATTCAAACATGGTAATCTTTTTGGATTACCACATAACAGACTGTAATGTTTTCACATTCTCGAACCAAACGGCCTTCCTTTCCCCTCAATGAAAGAAAATATTTCTTCTAGGCATGAATTCTTTTGTCCCTTACCCTGATTCTATTCTTGCATTCATCACTTTATTCGCACATCTACTTCTTATGGTATGACCTATGGCTGAATGGCATTGCCCTTTGAGAACATCTGGATTGAGTTCTTTCAAAACACGTCGTGCCTCCATTTTGGCTAGTGGATTCATCTTCGTTGTCTATTTCTTGCCCCTGTTATTTCGAGCAACCATTTTTCTGACTTAATTGGGCTTATCGAGTCAATCCCAACTCTCTCTCCCCAAGTGTGGGTGACTCCAAAGTTTGGACTCTCAAGAGCACTAACAATTATTTATTTATTTTTTATCAAAATCCTTCAATAGATTTCTCTACTATAGTGGACTCAAGTATCCCCCCAATTCAACCTTTTAGAAGAGTCTTGCTTATGCAAAATTTGTATTTTTAATTGGTTTGTTTGGGGATGATAAAATTATAATTTTAGACAATCTTACTATGAGGACTATAGTAATCTTCAACTACAAAACTACAAAATATGTGCTCTTATGTGAAGCATTTGATTTTGCAATGTTTTTTTTGCAAAAACCAAAATTGGAATTATTGTACTGTTTTCCCCTTCTCAATGAAAGAAGTCTAATTTTTCAGATAGCTCATCTTAGATTTTTATATTAAATAGATAGATTCGGATGCTTATCATCCAAACCATGTTTTGAAACATATGGCTAGAGTAGAATAATTTCATTTTTAATAATTACATCAATATGTACCAAACATTTATTTGCGTGAATCACGGAAGAAATACAAGTTTGAGCACTATGCTACCACCATTAAATGCACTTTTTAATTTTGGTAGTGTTTCCTTGCACTTCAATGTTTATGTATGCTAATATTGAATGATTAACTCAATAAAAAAAAAAAAATAGAGCTGGTATCTAAACTTCAAGCAGGAGAGCAAGATCCAAATCACTAATCTTAAATCAAGATCTACATCTCATCACTCTAAGCACGACTCTCAAAGCAAAATCTACACTCAATTGATGTTATTGTTTCTCAAATCAAATGTACATTCATAGATTCCGAATCTCAAAGCAAGCTCTAATATCAAGAATAATAGATAATCTTAAAGCAAAACAATCTAACGGTCAGCACCGCTCGAAACTCTCCATTCTCTCTCGTTATTGCCTTTTTCTTCTCCCATCTTTAGATCTCTCCGGATCTCGCGGGTTCTTCTCAGCGGTGGAACCATCGAGAGAGAGATCCGATAGAGGGATCGCCGGAGAGGGAGCGAGCTCGCCGGATTTCAGGCTACAAAGATGAACATCTTCAGGCTCGCCGGGGACATGACCCATCTCTTGAGCGTCATCGTCCTCCTCCTCAAGATCCACACCATCAAATCCTGCGCCGGTATTGCTCTTCTCTTGCTATTTCTTGATTTCCGCTCTTTGAATCATGATCTGGGGGTTTTCTTTTGGTTTTTGATGTGATTTATCTGGTTTTGTTTTTGATTTTTGGTATCTAGAAATGCAAAGGGTTGGGGAACTTTGGTGTGTGGTTAGTTGGTAGGGTTTGTTTGGATTGATGGGGAAATAGAGGAAAAATTGAAGGAATTTATGATTTGGGTGGATTTGTTTTATAATTTGGCTTAATTGTTTTCTTTTGGTGATTGGAGGTGTGGTTTGCTTGATTTTGTGATGATCTTTGTGGTGAGAAATTGTCATAGAATCAGAATGGATATTAAGGTCTGAATCTAGGTTTTGCGTATGGGAAAAATGTAGGATTTACTGATGAAGTGGGTAGGATTAGGAGTTCAACTCGATTTGTTTACATTTTTGAGATTGGTTATGTGAATTTTTTGTTAGGGGCAACCATAAGCGTGTAAATTACTGTGGGAGGCCTGTGATTTTGATAGTTTGTGGATCTAGCCTGAAAGAGAAATTAACAAGAGCTTCCTTACAATTCATCTACTTCGGCACTTGATTTTTATGTATGACCAATTAGTGCTGGGATTTGTGTTTCTAGAGGCTGTGCGACCTGCAAAAATAAAAAAAAATGAAAAAAAAAAATTCTTGGTGTTGGATGTTTTAGTACTTGTTTTGTGTGTTTTTCTTTCTTTTACAATTAAATGCTTGGGTGAGAACTCCTTTGATGTCAAAATTCTGGTTCCAGAGTTAGGTGGCAAGTGAGATAACCAAGTCTTGGTTGATTGTAGCGGGTATCTGTCCTAATGCCATTTGTTCTTTTCTTACTAGTAGAGGATATTGCTTAGTAATGATTTTTGTGGACAAAAACTGTGCTAGTAGATAGATGGAAAGATAAACGACTCACTTATGTATCCTTTAAACACGAAGGTTGACCATGAAGAAAATCTCAATTGAGCGTGTTCTTCGTAATAGAACTTGGGATAGGTGCCCATTGGGCGGAGTTAACTTTAAGAATAAGTTATGGTTCTGAAATTTTTACCTTGATAATCCCCCTGAGTATGTTATAAAATAATAATGGAGTGTGGGGAGTTTACAGAATTATTGGATTTTAACCAATGACACTTGAGTGATTGTGTTTCTTATTTTATTGTGTTCGGCATGGATACAATTTTAAGCAAAAATATTATAGGTATGGTTTTGGAAGGATCATTAATTCAAATCCAGCCAAACAACATTATTAGGTGTATTCATTCTATTTCCCCCTGATAAATCCCTATAGGACCAATATTATTTTTTTTAACATAAGCATAATTGCTAACTATGCATAATACTTTACATGATTTTACAATAAGAATAATGAGGATTACAAAGAATCAACTTGTTTTGGTTTGGTGTACTCTGACATTACATAACCAACGAATGCTTGCCGGCAGAACAATCAAAAGTTGATATATAGAAGTCAATATGTGTATAACAAAGACAAGCAAGAGGAGTTTACATCTCCAACGTGTTCTGGCAATTACAAAAATGGAGCTACTAAGCTAGTTTTGAATTAAGTGAGAAAATTTTCAAAATAAACTTAATTTTTATGAAACTAAATATTGGAAGCTTGATAAAGTAAACAACACTAAGCCTGGGATTCTGGGAAGAAGAACAGTTACATATCATTGACAACCTTAAGATATTGTTTACTTGTCAACATATATGTCTTATTTCTTGCTGAAACTTCAAAAATTTTCTTATTAGCATGTATTTTGTTACAACCACCAAATCAAATCATTGTTGAAGTTGTTAGTGATCCAATGATCAATTATTGATCATAGGCATATATGCAAAGATGTAGGAACAAGACCAATGAGGTGTAAATATTGTAATTCTGATGAATACCTGCAAATGAAGTAAAAATCTCCATAATTTTACTTGGCAGACCATCCATCTGTGGTTTTTACAGTGGGTTGTGCTGATGGCGTTGATGCATTAGCCAATTTTCACGGCTTTCAAATCATCTTTATTTATGCAATTCTGGAATAACTGTATTTATCCTATCATTTAATTGCAGAGTTCACCTTCCATCCTTTTTCTCCTGCAGGAATTTCCTTGAAAACTCAAGAACTTTTTGCTCTTGTTTTTGCTAGTCGGTATTTGGACATTGTTACCGACTTCATATCACTGTACAATACTATTATGAAATTGATTTTCTTGGGTACTTCATTCTCCATTGTTTGGTACATGAGACGCCACAAGATTGTTCGGAGATCTTATGATAAGGAACAAGATACCTTCCGCCATTACTTTCTCATATTGCCATGCTTTGTTTTGGCGCTATTTATTAATGAAAAATTTACCTTCAAGGAGGTAAGTCCATATTTACCATAGTGATTTCTTTCAACTCCTTGCTTTTAAATATGTTGAATTTACCTCAGAAATGTTCATGACTGTTATTCAGTTTCCATCATTTCTGCATGTTTACTTTTGCCACCTCCAAATGTTGCTTGCACAGGTAATGTGGGCATTCTCGTTATACTTGGAGGCTGTTGCGATACTCCCCCAGTTGGTATTGTTGCAGAGGACAAGGAATATTGACAACTTAACTGGGCAATATGTTCTCCTTCTAGGGTGAGCAAATTCTCTCTGATTCTGTTTTATGATCTCCTGATTTAAGCAAAGTGAGAAAATTAAAACAAGTTACATGTCGTTGTTTTATTATTTATTTTATTTTATATTTTGCCATTATCAATAATAATGCACACCTGGTGTTTATATTTAGGATAACCTTCATTGTAATGCATACTTGTGGTTATATTCAGAATGAAAATAGATCTAGGTTAGACCTTCTCTCTCATTATGAACTACATTTTCATAAATCAAGTGGATATAAATAATAATCTGTGGCTATTGAGAAACTGTATGTGTTTCTTGAGCTGAGTGTCTTCCATTTCAGTAGAGAAGGTTTGAAGAGTATGAACTTTAAATATTAAATATAATAGATTCTACCTCCTGTCGACTGACATGTTTTCTGCATTGGCCATGAAAGAGGCAGTTTTCTGTTCCTCCTCCTTATACATGAAATTTTATACCGCACCTGACCTTTTGTTGTGATAGTAGTTGTTTATCTTTGTAAATTTCAGTTTGTTTCCTGCACATTCTAATGCCATTTGACACCTAATTTTACATAAACCATGCAATGGTCGAACTGAACAAGCTCATTTTGCATGCAGAGCATATCGAGCATTGTACATCCTAAATTGGATATACCGCTACATCACGGAGCCTAACTATGTTCACTGGATAAGTATGTGAATGATGTCAACTTTCCGACAATACACTACCATAAGATGAAGTTAATACTATTTCTCTGTTTATTAATTCCTTCCAAACTATGTTTTTCTCGCCACAGCTTGGATTTCTGGAACTGTGCAGACTCTGCTCTATGCCGACTTCTTTTATTATTACTTCAACAGGTGAACAATTGTGACACACTCAAATTCAAATGTGTAATCAATACGTTCCTAAAATGACATTTTTGGTATTTTTGCAGCTGGAAAAATAATGTGAAGCTTCAGTTACCAGCTTAATGTGGACCACATTTTTTCATCAACATTTTGGTACTCTTTCATGCCAAGACTGGATTGTTGGATCTTTTGGCACCCGCATCTCATAGTATCAAGATCCTCTACTTCTTGAAGGTGTATTTGTTCCTTTGAGAGGGGAATAACCAGGAGTTTTTTATAGATCCAATCATGAGCGCTTAAGAGTTGTGAATGTTTTATATCCAATTGAGGTCATTTAAAACTAGTCAAATGTAGGCCACTTCATTCATAAGACATGGTGAAAGTCATACTCTCTTGTATCAAAGTTTAATGTTTGTTTTATGAGCTGTGATAACTGAAATTTAAAAATCAACACCGGTGTAGTTGCACCTTTACCCTTTGTTTGAACCGGGGGAGGAGTAGGGAGTGATTGAAAAACTATTGTGTTTGGTTTATGGAGGATTGTAGAGTGTAGAGTAATTTATTATTATTTTTGGTTGAAAAAGAGGGAGGAAAGAGAAAGTACAATGTGTATTTAACTATTTTGCTCTTTTATAATAAAATAAGTAATAATATATATATAATAATTAATTATAGAATAATAATAATAATAACATAATATATGATAAACATTATAAAACATATAAATATATATAATAATATATATAATACAATAATTAAGGAAAGAGATTTATTTGAAAAAAAAATTAAGAGGAGTCATAACATTGTAATTATAATTGATGAATATTGGTTAAATTGTTAACATCTAATAATCATTCAAACATATCCTATTTTTTCATATTTTTTCACAAATTTATCAAAAATGGTGAAAATATATTTGAAAAACATACTATATTTTTTTTTTCATATTTAATAAAAATTCTGCCGTGATAAACATATTCAAGTTTTCACAATCCCAAAATAAACATTACTTGGGGAAGGGGTGGCAAAGTATTTGTATTTGTGTCAAGCAGGCCATTTGGTCAGAGAGAGCATAACATGAGAAGAACCAAGTCTAATAAAATGCTTGTATTTGTGGTCAGAGACCGACCATAAACATTAAAGATGCTCACAAAGGATCAAGATTGACATCCAATAAAAAAATATATAAAAAAATCATGATTTTTAGACAAACCCATCATGAAAATCCTCATTAATAAGAGATAACAAATCTTTTTGAATTTGGTGGAAGCCAAGAGTTTGAAATCAGAGATAGGATGCCAATCAATGAGCAACGATGGCCTTCACAGTGCATCTATCAATGGCAGCCAACTTTTTCTCATTTGTGAAATGAGAAAAGATAGGTCTTTTTAATAGGTAGGATATAATGAGAATTATACAAATACATGAAGGATAGTATTGATATTTTATATTATTTAAAAAATAATAAAATAAATAAATAAATAATAAACACCCACTCTCCTAAAAGACTCCAATATGGGAGAGTGGGTTATGAGGGGTGAAGCACCCCTCTTGCCCTCCACACCCTCTCTCACCCCCCTTCACTTCTCTAACCAAATAACTTCTACACCCTCAAACACCCCTCTCCATTCCTCCAACCAAACAAAGCTTTAAGGGGGCGTTTGGATCCAGGATTGGATCCTTGGGAGTGGGAATCACAAGTACTCATGCATCCCACTCCCATGTTTGGGTTAAAGTAATGAGAGTTCCATTGCTCTGATGGGATGGTTGGACCATCCCATTAAGGGGATTCCCATTACCCCCTAATGGAACTCATGAGAGGGGGTAATGGGATGTAATATCCATATTACCCCTGTCTTTATATTGAATTAATATTTAAAATTAATATAATTAATTAAATATTAATTTCAAATAAATAATAATTAAAAATAATGATATTTAAATTATTTTATAAGTAAATTTTTTTATTTTTGTTAATTAATTATATGTTAAAAAATTATTACTTTAAATAATTAATTATAATAACATATTTACATATTAATTAACATAATAAAATAATTTAAACATCATTATTTTTTTTAACTATTATTATAATTAAAATAATTAATTAATGGGGTGTAATACCCTATTATTATTTTAATTATTATAATTAAATATGTAAATTATATTAATTTACATATTTAATTATAATAAATTCTAAATATTTAATAATAAATAATATTAAATATTTATTATTAAACACAATTAATTATTTTATACAAATAATTTATTTACACAAAGGGTATTAATGTAATTTTTATTTTATCTCTCTCTTACTTTTTTCTATTCCTAACTCTCATTCCCTCCATCCAAACACATTCTTCATTATCCTCCTTTTTCCCCCTATTCTTATTCTCAGCAACATGATAACTTCTTTTTTTAATTTATTTGGAAGACTCGATTAATATTAGATATTTTATTAATATTAATGTTTTCTTAAACATGATTAATAAATACATTTATTTACAAGTGTTGCTACTGTATCTCAACACGGACAATTTATTTACCGCAGCGAGTAAAACAGAAATAGGAATCGAAAAATGCAAACTAATATGATGTCAAAAAACATTACTTTTTTTATTTGTTCACTTTAACTGATTTATACATACTAAAAAAATTAATTAAAATTAGTTATAATTTAAAATTTATAAACATTTACAAAATTATTTTTTATTTAAAATATATTTCTTAAAAATATGCAGTCAAATATAATTTATTAAAAATTATAAAAATATATTAAATAGGAAAAATAGATTTTTAAAAAATAATATTTCATGTTTTACAAATTTTTTATAATAAACAAATAAAAAATAAAATAAAAATCTTTAGAATAGGATACGTTTCAAAAGCACCGGATCAAATTTTTTTGGCCTCGTAAAAAAAAAAAATACTGAACCAAATTGAAGGTAGGGTTTTAATTGAACATAAAATAAAAATAGAGGCAGAGAAGAGGAAAAGGCAGGAATAAACATCGCACACATGATTGCAAGTGTGTCCAAATTGAACAGAAAATGACACAAGAGTCGAACAAAGTTAAAACCATATAGAATCTCTAATTCCATGTCTATCCAGAATAGTGCTGGTCATTTCACTCTACAAAGGCCCACTTTGCATTCACACCACTAAATATCTCAACTAAAATGTAAAACCTAAACTTCAGTCAGACCACCAACAACACCACCACCGGTTTGGTGCAGCATGGCATCAATTTCATCCCCATCTTCCATTTCCAGCTGAATATAGTAGTAGCACCACACACGCATACAAGAAAACAAAGACAAAGAAACGAAGGTTTAATCAGATTAAATCCAATCACAACAAGGATTGAAGGCAAATGCTATGTTTAGGATATTTACCTCATCTGGGGTCTGCTCCCCGCGAAGCCGACGCCCATCAAACAGGAAAGCAATGGAGTTGAAATCCACTGATTGCCGATCACAGTATGCGTTCATCAGCTTCCGAAGCTGAGTGCTGCGCTTGATCCTGAAGAAAACCTCGTTCCCATCCTACATTGGAGGTTATGAGAAATGAAAGTACTGAGAATCAAAGGAAATATATATATTACAGGGGAGAAAGACTTCTATAACATATGGCTATACAGAATAACTAACGACCACAACATGTTAGCACAGTCACCTGGGCATGTGATGGCATACTTGAAAACCAGTAGACAAAACAGGACTAGCTCAAGTCCAGATCATTAAGCAAAATTAGAACTACCCATAAAGAAGCACACTTAAAGCCTTAATGGATTCAGAAAGCTAGATATAATTAGGCAAACAATTAGAACTATCAACAAACAAGGCTGAGATCAAAGTCAATCTACCATTTTAAATGATTGAATGGGGTTATCTATGGAATCATGGTTAATTTCAGGTTAATGGATGATGACAGACCAAGCAAATACAGAATGGATGTACTAATAATATTGCAATGTGCCTAGTTAAACTAAGAACAATACGAAGTTCATCATATAAGGGTTCCTTTACAAACTAGTTGATGGATACAAATACATGAGTCATAGATAATAGATGATAAAAATGAATTGAAGAATTCATCAGAATTTGGAGTCAGGTATATACATTATTGCAAACCTTAGGCAAACAAGTATAATATGATGGGGCCACACAAATCAGGGAATTGAGATTTATGTAATGTGTCGATTTTTGTATATCAAAAGAAACATAAGCACAAATCCTCAAAGAGCTACCTCACACGTAAATGCAGATTATATATCTGGAGACAGGCATTATGGATTTGCTAACCAAGCAATCAGGCATAAATAGTTCCTACTGAAGATCCATTTCCAAGAATTACATTTTTTCATTTCAACAAATCAGAATTGTAAAACATTCACAGTACATCAAACATCAGAAAAATAAACAAATGTCAATACAGTTGCCCAGTAGAGATTCAAAAGGGAATTGAAGTGATCCATTACAAATGATTTAAAATCAGAGGACATAATCAAAGCAATTAATTGATCACAAGTGCTCCAGAAACAATATACATAACCACGACATCAGATTTCCCAAAACAAAGCAGCGAAGAGACCTTTAAGGCCTAAATTTACTAAGAACAACAAAACCCCAATTCAATCACAAAAGCATGGTCTTTTCCTCAAATTCAGATCATTCACCATCAAATACGAATTTATATAATTGCATCAGCACCAAATTACAACCAACCAACAAAGAATTTCACCATCCGAGACATCTAGACCAAATCAAACCGAACACCAAACAATCACCATAATTCCAAACCTAATACCTTCACTCAAACCATCAATCATCCAAATCGACACAAAAATTCTTGTAAAAACCATCAAAAACCAACAAAACAACCAACAATCCCATCAACACCACACGATTAACAACACAAACATTACTATCTCAATCCAGATCAAACAAATCCCACAAAACCTAGAAAAAACAGACATAAAAAAGACATCAAAAGAGACAGCGAATAGAGAATCGAACCTGACCCTTGACCTTGAGATTGATGTGCGCCGACTGATCGCCGGCCGGCTTCTTATCCTCCTCCTGCTGCCCCGACATCGTCGTCTTCCTCGAGATCTAGGGTTTCTAGGGTTTTGAAAACCAATTAAAAATTAAATCACAGACGCGTTGTGGTGTTCTCGCCTTTCAATTTATAGTGACGACCCAAAAAAATCCAAATGAATAATAATTTCGAATCCGCCACCAGATTAACGGCCAGCATTGCATCAAGGTTTTTGTACGGCAGAGATCTCCTTGCACGCGACGGCGATTCACTTTCACAAATCTAAACCGTACGATTGCCTCCAGATTTAAAGCGTGATCACCATCGTACGGCGTGGATTTAAGATTAGGTTGCAATCTCGAGGCAAGATTCCTCCTTATCTTCCTTTTCTGGGAATCTACGATTTTTTTTTTATCAAAAAAATGGATAATTTTTTTCATCAATTTATTTATTTTTTAAATCATCTGTTTTTATTAAATTATCTATTTAATTTGTTAAACTCAATATTTATTATTTTTTTAAAGTTTTATAAAGATAAAGTTAACTATAAGTGTCTCAAAATAAACTATTTTAAAAATTTATTGGATCATTATATTGAGTTGACTCATTGATTTGGTTGCTGTTAAGTTACGCTATCTTTGAGAATTTTATTTAAAGCATTTATATTAATAAATTATTAGTTCTCTTTTTACTCATAAACCCTTGAAAGACTTGAAATTGCACATGGCCCCATAAAACCATTGGTTTTGGTGAATAATTTTTTTGAGTGGTTTGTTTTTTTGACTTGACTAAATAAACAATGAGTTTAATCAATTTTATTAGATTTATTAATTGTCACATGAAGGTCATTTTCAAGATTCATGTCATATCCACCAAAAATTAATTAATCACTTAATTAAAAAGTTATACATTTCAGTTTTTTTTCTCAATTAAATTATTCATTCAATTTAAAATTATAAGAAATGTAAAATTTTAATATTTTTTTTAAAAGCAATCTAAAAATATATATAAACATTTTAGATCAACATAAATAAAACTAGAATGCAAATGGATATAAAACCAATTTTTTTAAAAAAATCCAAATAAGCCAAATTATATACTAAAGTAATAAATAATATATTATATACTTAAAAAAATATTAATTTAAATAACTAATTTTTTTTATTAAAAATAAAACAATTAACAAAAAAAGCCATAACACTTTACTAAAACAATTTCACAGTTTGTACATGAAGAGCTCTTTACTCATTTTATCTATACAAGTCCACACAAGTTTTTCATCATTGTAGTAAAAATTCTTCTCACTATATACAGTGAAACTAATCAAAAGATTTTTTAATATACATGAACATAAAAACATGAGGATGAACTTCTAATTTGATTCTCATTCACAGTGATGACATTGTGTGTGTTCTTCCTGAAATCAAAAAGCAAATTGTTACTTGTTTTTATACCAATAAGACGACGGATAGTTTGTTATATGAAAAACATGCAATTTTACCTCCTCATGAAGATGCTGAATTCGACGTCTTTGTTTGCATTGGCAGGTTCGAGGTGCCAAGTGAATGAAGCGAGCAAGGCGCAAGAAGAATGCTCGGATCTGGTTCGATGTGCTGCATTCAAAGATTTAATTGTAAAACATACAAGTGAAACAAATTGAAGAATAAGTTTGTTGTTCATTCATTGAATCAAACAGTAGGCGACAATTTCCCATCTTTGTTCATTTAATACAACATGACTGAAAAGTGCATGGTTTAGATTCATTTTGTTAATTTTCGAGGCATCACAGAACATCAATTGAAGTGCTTGAACTAAATTTACTGAGGCGATGAGAGAATGATTTTATTGTACATTCATTCAATGTCTTATTTCATTCAACAAAACATGCCTTAAAACAGTGAAAAAAAGTGTGTAGTTTGATTCTTTTCTCTAATTTTTTAAGCATCACAGAACATCAATTAAAGCTAATAAATTGTTTAAACTCAGTTTCACATCCTGTTTGAAACAATCGAAAAATGAGCATGCAGTTCATTCATTTATTCTAACAGTAGGTAACAATTTCCTTCTTTACTTCATTCAATCAAAACATGACTGATGATGAGTTCTTGTATGCTTAACTAGCTAATTTTTATAGGCATCACAAGAAATCGATTAAAGCTAATAAATGGTTTAAACTCGATTTCACACCTTAGTCTGTGACGATTACAGGTACTGAAGAATGCCAACAAGCCTTTTATAATGCTTCCGCTAGCTCGAAAAACCTAGAATGCACAAGATGGCTTTAGTTCGCAATTGTATGAATACAAGATTGAGTATGTTGTATCAAAATATGATTTAGTAAACCTGAGAGAATAAATCGTTCCATAGCCCCCGCCACACCGATATTTCATTAGCCCCTTGCTTTGCTTTTGACACATATGCCAGCTGAAGAATATTTCGAGCGAACCCCCATACGTATCTTACAAAATCATCAGCATCGAATAGTAACGATATCAAATAGCTTGCCAATGTGATGATGCATCTTATGGGAAAAAGGAGTAACTCCCATAGAGAACATGCTAAAGGATAAACTGGTATTGCTGAAATTGTAAGGAAAAAAATATGGTAAGACACAAATTGAAGTGATAATTTAAAAAAATATAAGAAATTTTTGTGTGAATGGCGTACCAATTGTGCAAATGTATGAATAGAGTAGCTCAAATGGAGAAACAAAAACATCAATTAGATCGAGAAATATGTTGTACATGGATTCAATAGCAAACCATGCTGTTGATAAGAAAAGCTCGGCAGTCTCAGAACATGCATCCCACAAAGGAGAGATGAATCCTGCAACTTCCGAGAGTGGTGCAGAAAATGGTCTCGCAATTGCTGCTAGCACCGTTCTACCTGTCCCTATGATCATCATAAACCACTTAAAACCTCTTTCAAGATTCTGAAGGAATAGCATTGTTCCAAGATACTGTATTCTTGAAGCCATGTCCCATGCTTCGATCCAACTAAATAATGGACCACAAATGCGAGATGCAGTGACCTTCAGTAGGGGTACATTCTTATACAAATCATAGAAACCGATGATCACTGTTACTAATGATATCAATATATAAAGAGTTCTTGCTAAGTGCCGCATCCATGGACGATAAAAATGACAAAAAAGAGGATAGGATTGGAAAAATATAACCCAAGAAGGAAGTCCAGACTCGAGCAATGTCAAAAGCCTCAGTTCAGAAATGATAATTTGCCTTAGTTTGAACGGCAGTAGGCTGTCGTTAAATCTGAAGAGTAGCAATTTGTCTGAGTAATGGGTTGGTCCAATTTCGGGTTCCCCGTCCATCTCTACACACTCCTCTGATCTCTTTTCAGAACCATTAGAATTCATATTATCATCAGTCTCATGAGGAGATTCTTGAACATCTGAGCATTCGTGAAGAATTTCTTCAGATGAAGAATCATCATGCCAGTGATCAGTTTTGGGATCACATAACTTCCTTAGGTTGTCCTTAACTGATTGAATTTCAGATTTTCTGCCAGAGAACCATACCGATAGACAACTTAAAGCTTGGTCGGGGCTATAGAATTCCCATTTCTTCATGGATTTCACCTCAAGAGCTAGAGATGTATCAGTCTGCGAACAACACACAAGTCTTCTGAACACAAGAGAGCACAAATTATGAACTGAAAGGGACTAATTTATTATACAGAATAGAAGTCCATAAATGGATACCTGCAGCTCATTCAAATAGTTAATACCATGGACATCTTTCCATGATACCTCAAACACAAGAAAACCATGAAGAGCTTTGCTCAAGTCCATAGCAGAGAAGAGGTATTTCTCTCGCCTTTTTAAAGTTTCAATGACCGGCAGCCATCTGCACAACCTCCTGGCATTATCCTGATTAGATGAGCAGCAGCCATTACGTTCTGTTTCATTGCCTGCATTAGTGGCTCTGTCACGGGTCCTGGTATTTGCAAATGGAGACATTCTGTACTGCATATAAGGCAGCACGATGAGCAAATAACAATAACTTTTAATGAAAAGCTGGACATCAACAAAGACATGGTGAGAAGGACACACCTTGGTAACCATTAATTGCCACAGCCTTGCTGATCTGGACTGTTGGTTCAACAACCATGGTCTATTATCAACTAGAATCAAAATTTTATTACTCCCGAGAGTAAAATACAAGAAAGCCCGTGAAACATAAGATTGTATATCACTGCAAAATATCATAGGAGAGTTATCAATTCATTCAGTAGGAGAGTTATCAATTCATTCAGAATTGTCAGAGTATTCTTATGCATGAAAATGAAGAATGTAAGTAAATAAATTTTAATCTGTCCAAGTATTAACTCCCTTCGACCATTGGAGAATTTATGCTTACAGTACAGATAAATAATCTTGATGCATATATTTCAGTGTGCCAGAAATTCAACATATGAGTAATCAGTAACCAAGAATGTTTGTTTTTCATCTGCCGAATATTTTTAGATAACATTCTTAATATAACAAAAAATTGGAAATATGATGATCAGATTTGAGACAACAAAGAAAAAAACAGAAGCACTGCAGTAGACATCAAGTGGATTAAAACACAAGAGGCCAAGTACAGAAATTAGAAACAAGTCAGCTTTTGGTATCTTTCCATTAGTGCAGAAACTTTGCCAGTTGATAGCGAAAATCCTGTTCTGATAATAATTATTTATTCATATCCTCATTGCTCCTCAACTTGGCCTTATGATTTTGAGAATTCAAAACACACAATTACTATGCCGCAATCGAAATTTTCAGTTAACCATAGTACTTATATGTCTTGATCATAGTTGCTATAAAGGAAAATTATTTTGGTACTCACCCAATTTGCAAGCCTGTCAATGGATATATTTCAGGTAGCGTCTCCATTCAATTTGTTCTCTACCGTGGAAACGCCAACCAAACCTGAAACATGTATGTTTTCTGCAGTGTAAGGTAATTGCCTTCAAGGATTATGAAAACTTAATTATGATGTATGCAGCCAAAAGCTATTAAATCTAATTCAATGCCAAATTAGAGACAGACCTCGTGAGCAATTTTAAGGAAATAATAATTGCTTGTATGGACTTTTTAAAGCTAAAATAAATGCAAATCAACAACAAGAGATGCCTAAAAGATGACTAAGAGAGACATACATAAAGGAGTTAAGAGACAAAGCAATCCACAAAACGTGATTTGAAAATACAATATTGGAAGAAAAAGAGGAACACCAAATGGACAATGAAAGGAGAATCCAATACCAAGTTAGGAATCACTGGATTCAGAGTACATCAGATCAAATAATTATCCGGCTATGGATATTATAAACTCTATAATGAAACTTCTCAGCAACATTGATAACTAGTATAATAAGAAGAGATGTTGAAAAGCACTAGCACAATTCTAGGGAAAAAAATTGAAAAAAAAAGGGAACTGTTTCTGGATTCGAAACCGTAAAAAATGACAGTGACTACTGAACGATATAAGTGCAAACTTGCAAATATAAAAAAAATGAACGACTATAAACGCACAAAAAGAAGATGCTAGAACTGATCGATCACCAACCAAGGAAAAAGAAATTGAGCACTAAAGGGAAACAAAAACCTAATTTCATCTCTAACCGAATCCAATTCCATTCAAGTCTTGTATGAACCCATAGTTTTGCAATTGAATTCGTACCAATATCTCAAAATTCCAAACTCCCACTAACCAATTGAAGCAAAAGAGACATAAAACTAATATTCAGCATGTATTTCCCTCCATCCAACCAAAAAATAAAAAAATAATGAACAAAACAAATCAATAAGGCAATGTTCAAGAAATCACAAAAGAATAAAGGAAATGAGAAAAATCCACTAAAGAGAACCTAAGAATAAAACATCTCAGCAAAAGGAACTTGCCATACAAGCTTAAAACCATACCTAATATACTAAAGATAAAGAATTAAATATTTCTTATTGGATTTGGTTTTCTTAACAAAGTGGCAACTATATTCTCAAACAATGATTTGAACTCAACTATAGCACAATATATATATATATATATATATATATATATTAGATTTCAGAAGAAGAAAAAACATATCTTTCATTCTTTCATGCTTAAAGACAACAACCTTCTTTAGGGCTCAAGTTCAAGCAATTAACAACTCAAAATTCAACAATCTAATATTCAAGAAATCCATGCATGAAAAGAACAAACCAAAGAAAACAAAGAAGCAGAAAACCCCAACATCAAAATGATTTCTCAACAATCCATGGTTTATTTAGTCAAAAAATAAGGAAAAAAAGCAGTGCGTATCCAAAAGTGATAGATATTGAAATGAAGGCATGAAATTGATCAAAATAAACAATGAAAACATGGAAAAATTCAGAAAAAAAGGAGAAGAAACACAAACGCACCATTAATCTTTGGAGAATTTGAAAAATAGAGAGAGATAGATGAGAGGATCACAGAGAAAGATAGGATTTTTTAGAAGCAAAGGGAATAAAACGCGGGAGGGAATTAGAGAGAAGCGCGTCGAGCCTCTCTTTCCGTTGCTCTTCGGTTTGCGGATCCTCCGAAGGATCCGATTACTTTAAAATCCGATAACCCGATATCTTTAATTTGAATTATTACACATTATTCTAATTTAAGCTATTAATGACCTCAAAATTCAGATCATTTTATCATTAAAATATCGTTTTTTATTATAAATATTATTTTTTAATTAATTACTGAAATACATATTTCCGTAATTATTTATGAAAATAAGTATTTTTTATTTTATAATATTTTTTTAAGTTAAAAAGGTCCTACTAATTTTTTAATGTTAATTTTTTTTTAAAACAACATGTCCTATTAATTTTTTATATTAAAATTTTATTTTTTTAAAAAAACTGCAGGACCCAGTAGTTTTTTTAAATTAAAAAATAGTTTTACATTCAAACTTTTATATTTCATAATATTTTTTTATAATTTTTTTATTGGGCTTGTTAGGATGAATTATTGGTGGCATGTGGCACCTACCCCATTCACTAGAGTCATTAGATGAAATTGATTTTAACCATCAATTTATTAGATGAAGCGCCTATAAACCTCCAAGTTTTTGTAAAAACACATACGTATTTCGTAAAAGATTTATCAATATAAAGAGAAGCTTCTCTAAAATTAGTGGAAGTATTATGAAATTATAACTGTTTGAAAGTAAAAATAGGAGAGAGAAGGGGGAAAAATAAATTATAAAAAATTATTATGAAATTATAAGAAAATTATTATAAAATTATAAAGGCTTGAATATAATAAATTTAAAATCTACTGGACCATAGCTTTTAAAAAAAATATAAAATTTTAATATTAAAAAATAATGGGTCATGGTTTTTTTAAATAAAATTTTAATATTTAAAAATTCGTATTTGGGTAATTAATTAAAAAACCAATATTTAAAAAAAGACCCTAAAATATTGTTATTATTATTATCAAATTTGATGAGATAAAGCAACAAACTGAAAAATATAAATTACAAGAAACAATTTTATTAAATTTGCATTCTTAAATTAATGGTTATTATTTAGTGATAGAAACATTTTAATACTGATTAAAAATTATATTAATTTAGTGATCAATCAAACACAAAGAAGAGTGAATTTACATTATTCATCCAGTAAATTCTCTTAATTGAACTTTACCCAATTTATATCACACATGAAAAAAAAGATAAAAAAGAAAAAAAAAAAAGAGCAACACAAGACCATTAAACATATTTACATTTCTGAAGAACAGAAGAAGAAAATTGTTAGAAATGAGAGAATGCAGTCTTGAATCTTCAATCAAAGAAGGTTCTTTGTTGGAGTGGTGAGGATATGTTCAGAAGTGATCCGAAGTCGAACATCTTCGGCTGCAGTTGAGGGAAGCTATATCCAGAGGATTCGGGAATGCCGATAGATGGTTGAATGGCTTGGCTATATAAACAACTCGACAAATTCAGAATCATTCAGCTGAAAAAGAAAGTGATATACTAATTATCATTGCGAATACCTGCTCGTGAGGTACGACGAAGATACTGGAGGATTAACCTGCGCATTGTTCATAGCATTGCGATCCGGAGATATCAGGGGCCAAAAGACTGTAATTGTAAGTAGTATAAGAAAACATCAGTAGAGCATATTACTGAATGAAATCATTTATTTATTTAAATGTACAGAAATTTGTTGAGAATGATGATACAATGGCTAAAATGCATGAGACATGTTTAACAGTTGATGAGCAGAAGTAATGAATAACAACCATAAGCAGTGTAGCATCTAAGCTTTCAAAAACTAGAAATTAATGTTTGGAAAAGCCTCTATTAAAAAGATGAACCGCTACACAAGGAACGATAAATTTAACTTTTACCCTTCGATTTGAGATTTTAATTTTATAATGTAAGTTTATTCGATGATTCATTTTATAGCAACCAACAACAGATTCTATATTTTACGAGATGAAGAATTAAAAAATGGAAAGATAGGGAAACAAAAAGTTTACATGATTGTGCACATTGGCCCTGAAAACCGGAGCAAAACAGTAATTCCTGTCGATCAAAAGATTGTTAGAATGCCAAACAAACAAATAGGAATTGCATCTCTGTGGGAAGATGAAAGTACGGCAATAAACCATAACCATGAGAAATGTGCCTATGCCTATGTTCATATATGTTTCATCAAGGTCACCAGAACCTTACCTCTTGCGGTTGCCCTGAGACACGGTTCTTAGAATCTGTATATTAAAATGCATCGTATTAGAAATGAAGACAAGTTTAAAATGAGCTATTGATATTAGGCGCAATCTAGGTTCTTCTCATTACTGCAGCAGAAGCACTCAAAACACTACCATGTAGGCTAGTCTCTTCAAAATCTGATTGAATAAACTTATAGAACTCCAAAGATATCTATGATAATCAGAAGCATTCATGTTATTTCAAGGAAAAAAAAATCTAGTTAATCACCTAGATCAGAAACACTAGGCTTCACAGCCAAAGTCAAGCCAAGAAAGCTATCATCTGGTTCAGCGCCAAAATCCCAGAGATTCAATTCTAACTTTGGAGTTGCTCCTGAGACTACCATACAAAACCATTTTTAATTTGACAACATATGTACAGGTTAGTGTAGTATGTGAATGAGGGGATGCTTCTTGCAATCAGAATTATTATAGTCAGTATGTCACCTGTCTGATTTAATCTTGGATAATATGGATCCTTCAGAGGATATGGGACCCATGTTTTGACCTGAACGAATTCAAAAAAGTAAGATCAAGCTATTTCCATCCTACTAATAGAATAAAGGATATCGAAAGAAAAATAAATCATCACATGGAAAAATGGGTGCTGCAGAGACTGCTCTGCTGTGGGCCTCCTAAGAGGGTCCCAGGAACAGAGTTGCTGTCGTAGATTGCCACACAAAAAAAAATGTTAATTCCAAAGCCGAAGGACTAGCTAACAACTAAATACCGTAAAAAGACAATAAAAAGAAACACATACCAAAATCAGATCAATTGCTTCTGAACTAGCATTTGGAATAATATCAGCGATATTAGCTGGTGGAAACTTTATTAGAAGCAAAAACAGAATACAAAATGTTAGAAAGACATAATGAAGAAACAACAATTGATATTGTATCTATTACCTGAAAAAAGTTGAAATGGTTTGCACGTAAAAAGTTCATTCCTTCAGGCCAAATACTACCATCAGGTGTTCCAAGAACAGCGCATATCTTGTGTAATTGATCTGTTTCACTGCAAGAATTACCATCATAGGTAAGCCTCCATTTGAAAGGTAATGCATATTATTTTTTTTTTTTGGGAAGAGGAGCGGGGCGAACCCACTAGAGACTGGGGGACATCGCATGTCCTCGATAGAACAAGTGGGGACGGGGCCCGCGCTCACGTGGGAGCTGGAGCCACCCGTCTGCAACCACTATTCACAACTCCCGGAAATGTGCCTCAGTAGAGAATCGAACTCTCACCACTCGGTGAGAGTCTGCATGGCGACCCAGTGTCTAATAGACCCGAAGGTCGTTGGCAGCTAATGCATATTATTGGACAACCAATTTAGCTTACATAAAATACAAGTAGACGCAATGAACAAAAAACCCTCATATAATAAGAGAATTTCCAATAAATGTTCCAAGTGTCATTCCATTGGATAGTGCTTGCCCTATGAAGGGCAAGATTTTCTATGTAATTTTCAAGAATGGGAAGCTCAGGCAAATTTACCTCTCTCCAGGAAAAAGTGGAGATAAAGTGAAAAGCTCAGCCAAAATCGCACCAACAGCCCACATATCTGTTGGATATTACAGCAATAGTGAGTTCTTGAAAATGACTACCACATAAGAATATGTTGAACAGAATACAGACGATAATTCTTCATCCATTTCTTGTTGCAGTTAGCATGGTATAACTGGTTTATCTTTGATACTGCTTAAACATCACAAATGGTTGAACCACTCTTTAAATGCACAAATATAACATTCAGAATTCCAAAAATATCTGAAAATAGATCAAGATATTTGGAGAGTGAAAAACAAATACTCATATGGTATACCAATTGCAGATGTATATGAAGAAGACTGCAACAGCACCTCTGGTGCTCGATACCTTGCCCAAAAAACAAAAAAAAATGCAGCCACATCTTAGAAAACTTATAATAAACAACAATAATTCTCCATTGCACATAATTATCAAATATAGAAATGTGGAAGGAATTAACTCACCATCGTGTAGAAACATAATCTGTGTATGGAGGCTTTGACATAGTTTCTCTTACCAAACCAAAGTCAGCAATTTTTATGATGCCATTTGTCACCAAAAGGTTTTCTAAACAAGCAAATATGATCAACCATGTCAGGTTCTTCTCTAGTAACTGCATAATGTATCCAATAGTATAAACTATCATTCAATTACCAGGTTTCAAATCACGGTGAAAAAAACCATTTTTATGCATATACGAAAGCCCTTGCAACATTTGAGACATAAGGTTCCGAATTTCTTCCTCTGAAAAAACAGTTACTCGTTCTCTCATGACTTCATATAGATTACACTCCTAAAGACATGTCATAAGGAACACTTGTCAAAGGATAATGAATCAATTTCCATAACTTCTTTAATGAACTAATAAAGACAGGCAAATTAAATTCTCACGGGAAATGGATCTCCTCAGATAAAATAAATGACAATATGACAATAAACATAAAAACAATTTTCTTCTACAATAGACTAATAGAGAAGAATAATTAATTTAAAACATACCATGTACTCAAAAATAATGAAAAGCTCATTGTTCTCTCTAACGATTTCCTTCAACTTGACAATATTACAGTGGTCCAATCTACGAAGAGCCTGCAAGGTTAATAAAAAAAATGGTATTTTACCCCATTTAACAGTTGTAGTAGCAACAGGAAAAGACACATGCAAAACCAAGGCTTCATATATTACTGATAGAGAACTAACCTTAACTTCACGGAGATTCATACAATCTTCCCAAAAGAAATATTTTCTTTTCATCTTCTTGATGGCAACCTGGAAATATTTTGCAGCAAACATTGGTGACCTCCTTTTACTACCAAGACAATAAGTAAGCTCTGGTTTCACAAAGATATTTGTGCCAACAGAAGATTAAATACCTCAACAACGCACTAAAATTTCTGTAATAAGAATGGCAGCCAAATAATATTTATTTTGAGAAATCTAAATGAAATGCGTTCTCAGAGCTTGTTCCTTGTGAGAATAATGTTATTTGTAGTCAAAACAGAAGCCAATCAACTTAGCAAACAAATTATTACTGGTATTGAAAGATTGAAGGTTGTTGATGGGATTATGTAGCTTATGAAAGAATATTCGAGATTTCCTCCAAAGCAATGCCATCTGGTTGTCACCTATTGCACCAAAATGCTAGAGAACCAGTACACAAAATATTCTGAAAACAAGATCATGATGAAATTCACATTAAAAATGCTGCTCCAAAAACTAAACTTCGGTCATTCATATGGAAATGCACTATCATTGGTCTTCTAAATCATCATGAATAAGGTGCTTCATGTTATTCACAGCAGTAACCCCAGTCAAGCAAATGCATCACAGTAAATCAAGTTTGGAAGCTCCATTTTCTGCTTAAGTGGAAGTGGCTAGTTTAATTGTTTCAATTTAATGTTCTTGTTCCACAAAGACAAATCTGAATCGCTGGAACTGAGCGTGTTGAAATATTGCCGGGCAGAAGTAGCCAGATTGTCTTACTTGACCACACAATCAACAATGATAGAACTGTAATCAAATCTTAATTGCACATCTAAAAGAGATGTTTAAATTAATGCATATCTTTCCATGTTTCTGCCTGCAGTAATATGCAGATGATAAAAGGAATATTAAGACTCGAATGTAAATCTAAAACAAATTTCGAGACCAATGCATTATTTCCATTTTTGTTCATGATCAAATATGGTAATATATCAGTTGAGCTGGCATAATATGAGAATGCTTTCATACTTAAGCATGGACTTGAGAAACATAAAATCAAACTCTAATACCAGTCTCTCTACAGTTTAGATATCATTTATGCTATAAAAAAAAAAAAAGCTTCAAGGAAACCAGTAACCCAGCACCGAATAAAGAAAGAACTACTGGTCAATCGCCTTCAATACTTACCACATCATTGGTTTGAAGATCAAGTGCTTTGTAAACAACTCCACAAGTTCCATCTCCAATTTCCTTTATTAGTCTATACCTACAAATGAACAGACAACACAGAACATGATTACTTCCAAACAAAATAATAATCAATTTGGAAAAAAAAAGAGTATTGTGCTTTACTCACTTTTCCATTTTGAGAGTGGTAACTTGCAAGTGCGACAGTTTCACTGTACTTCTAAAGATCTAAGATCAGAAGCCTTCACAATGGCTTTGTAGTGCCTTTCATTAATTTTCACGTGAGAAATGCTATCTTGAGAGGGCACAAAAATCATCAAGAATGTGATCGGCATTCTTAAATGGAGTCTTTAGAAGTGGCAACGGACTAATATCATCCAAAGGCCAGAAGCAACCAGGTGTCAGCTCAGGTGCTTCTACGGCCGGGAAGAAACTTAGCACAAAAAATGGATTAAGTTAATTATATCCAAAGAAAATTTGGGAACCAATTTACCTTAAATTCTTTTGGACATTCAAAGAATTATGAACCCTGTCCATACTAGAGGCAAGGAACAATCACAGCAGCAGTTGAGGAGATGCACCTTAGGCTTCAAGCTACAAAGAATAATTTCCCACCATACAAAATAAAATAATCAAATCACAACTAAGCAGATACTATTTCTCAGTTAACATCTTTTTTAATATCAGTTACTCTGTTTTCTTGAACTGATAAAGATGATTGGTAATACCCTAAATAGAATCTTCAATAGATAGAGAAAAGAATAGGTATGAGTGTTTTCCTGAGAGCAATTCAAGAAACTTCAAACTATCTAACAATGCTTAGGTTTCTTAGAAAAATAAAATGAAAATAAAATAAAAAACCTTTCCAAGCTCTAGAAAATTTGCATCTTCGATAATAACATTGACGCAAGTGTATAAATCAAAAGAATCCAGATTAATTGTGTAACAAGATGGAAATTTATGCCAACAGAATCACAAATTTGTACCAAACCAAGGAAAAGAAACTACCAATTATTGTGAATAATAAAAGAAATCGGTCAAGTAATGTGATGGATGACTGTTTGATTTCCTTCGTTTTCAAAGAAATAAAACCACACCAAACATCTAAAAATAGCACCATTAACCAAACAAAGCATCCAAAGGGATTTATCAAAATTCACTCTTTTAGCATCCCAATGATTAAAAAAAAAACCAAAAATTAGTAAAAAAAATTCCTCATTAAAAAAAACACAAAATTTTCCAACAAATTCCACTGATCGAACAGGCCCAATTCCCATGATTACACACAAAAGAAAGAAAAACGCATTCAGAAGCGCATAACAGACCAAAAAACCAAAATCATCAACCCAGATCAACCCCAAACAGACAGCAAGGATCACCAAAGCACCAAATCAAAACCTAAGAATCCAAAGCTCAATAGAAACCAAAAATACAAGAAACACTGCTCACCAATGGTTCAAGAAACGATTGCAAGAAACCCTTTTGAGAAGATACAATCACTACCGCGATTGAAGATGATCTTTGGATGCAATGGAGCACGAAATTTCGCTCAAATTTCAGAGAGAGAGAGAGAGAGAGAGAGAGAGAGAGAAGCGAGGAAATTTATGAGAAGAAGAGTAAAATAAAATAAAATAATTAATTAAAAAAAAAAGGAAAATTGATGAGAAGAATGGTCCCCAATCAATGAACCAAACTCTTTTATTAAAAAAAAAAAAAGATTTGCATATATCCCCTTACAAAATATTATATTATAGAAATATCCCTATAAACTTTTATAATTACATGTATATCATTTTCGGTTTGTATGTTTTATGACTTTCAATATTATGGAAGTTTAAGTATTTTATTATTTTAATTATCTTACTTTTTCAAAGCGTGTTTTTGAAACTTTTAATCCTCATAAAATTATGAATTTTCTGAATGAATAATGAGACTTTGTATTTATGGCAATATTGTTATAATGGAACTTTTTAATGCTCATGAAAATTTTATTATCTAATAAATTATCTTGGTAATGAATTGATTTTTTTATTTTTATAGAATAAAAGCTTCTAATTGGTTCATAACTTCATATTAACTTGGAATTACATTCAATTTATTTACATGATAGATTGCTTTTAGTTTTCTAATTTACTTGAGTTATTATTAAAATGACCAAAATGATATATATTTACAAGACTCAAAATAAAATAAACATAATTAAGTAGGGCAACAACCATTTTGATTCGAGTTCCCCTACATAAGATATTCATCTTATTGAGGAAGGTTTAAATCCCAGGTCGCGTAGATGAAGGGCCACATGCATTATAAAGTTCAACTCCTCGTGTATACCATTCCTAACAAGTGATTTGTTCATATTTGTAAAAAAAAAACTCAAAAGATACTTAGCTAAGCGTATAAGATCTTTTGTGGGTTGAAATGTGAATTCAATTTTATTGCGGCTCCAGAAATTAAAGTCTATAGTGAGCAAAAGAACTCCTTTTGTGACTATGAGCGCACATCCTGACAGTGGTGACTTTGTACATCATGTCAAATAAATAAATAAATAAATAAACATAACCATGATAACATTTTCTTGGATTTAGGACAAATAATTATTTTAGAGTGTAACTCAAGTAACAATGTAGGATTGTCACTTATTTAAGAACTTTTAGGGGGACTAATAGTTAATTAACACGCATGAAATAAAAAAGATTCAAGTGGGAAGAGAGAGGATTTTTTTTCTTAAATTTAAAAGTAATTCCACATCATGGATGTGATGTTTATCCTAAGACATTCATGATAATAAAATTCATGGGATGAGATATTATTATAAAATGATTTCTGAATAAATTTTGGTTTTCAATTTTCATTTTTCAATTAAAATAGAAAACCAAAGAATAGTAAAAGAGATATGCAATGGAATGTCACAAACTCAAATCTGAATTATCCGGATAGTTTTTCAGTTTGGTTATTTTGAAAATTTTCAATTAATGAAAAACAAAAATTATTGAATAATTAAATACTAATACATTTTGCAACAACCATTTTGATATTTCTGAAAAACATCCAAAAATTTCTTTATAGAAATACTATATTTTATTTTATTTTTTCAGTTTAAATTCAAAACTTTAAATAAAAAGTCAGAAGTATTTACTACAAATCAAAATAAGTTTTACTTTTCGTGAGATAATACAAACATGTCTTTGATAATATATTTAATATATATCATAACTATAGTTAATAGAGTTGAATAAGTACTTATCTTTTAATATATTATAAACAACTAAAAAATTGCAAAAACGAAAATATTCTCATCAGGTGCTATTTATATACCTTCTTCTCTTGTTTTTTTTATATGCCCATTGGAAAACTTTTGTAGTATTAAGTAATATTATATATATATATATTTAAAATAAAACACTATTTTGAGAGAAGAACAAAAAAATTATGATTAAAATAAAGAGAAATTAATTAAATCTTTATGGATATTTAAATAAAAGTAATTTTGGAAAATTAGTATATTTTTTAGTAATTTTAAAAGAATTATTAAAATAGACATAGAACATATAACATGAGAATATATATATATATATATATATTATAGTACATAAAACAAAACCACATATAACAAAAACTAAAATTCAGTTATTTTAGTTATTTGGTAAAATGGGTTAAGCACTATTGTTTCATAAAATTGAATTTTAGACAATATTGCATTTATTTAGTAAATCCAGACAAGGCATAACCTCAAAGTTGAACTTTTTAATCTCTCACTCAGAACATAAATGAGTTACGGCTCTCTTATTATCGTCGGAGATAGTGAAGGTATTATTATACAAACACATGTTCTTTTATTATTAAATCAAACTTTACAACAAACTCCAAATGATGCATTGACACTCACTCAACATTAATCTGCACAATGATTTTCCCAGTAGCATGACCATCAATGCTCTTAGTCCATGCATCCCTTGCATTCCTCATCGAATGTTCCGAATCGATCACCGTCTTGAGCTTCCCTTCATTTGCTAACTCAACAATAAACTTCAATTCATCGGCTTTCGCAGTCAACGACATTGTAACCAGTTTCTTCTTCGACAATGTCACCTTCTTCACAACAGAAAATAACATAGACTTCAGAGTTGGATTAATGTCGACAACTTTTCCGTATGTGCTCAGATTAGGCTCAAAGACTGACCAAGCGATACCAGTTGCACAATGTATTACTCCGTCGTATTTTTTACCGGACGGGCTCTTCAATTCAGCACCTTCTGAAGTCTTATAATCAAGAACTTCATCGGCGCCTAAACTTTTCACTAGTTCGATGTTTCTAGCACCACATGTAGCAGTGACATGAAGATTTGCGACTTTGGCGAGTTGCACGGCGAACAGACCAACGCCGCCGGAGGCGGCAGTAATAAGAATGTTCTTTAGCTGGCTGGGTTTGTCAAATGTAACACCGGCAGTCTTTAGTGCCTGAAGAGCGGTGCAGGCGGCGGCGGGTAGACCTGCAGCTTCAGCTGCAGGAATTTCAGGTGGTCTATGCACTGTAAAATCAATCGGCGCCACAGCGTACTCAGCAAGACCTCCGGCATTCTGTCAAAGATTGAAACATATTATATTTGTCGTATTATTCCTCATTTTATATAGAACAAATGCAGATGAAGTATACCTTAAAATCAAGCAAAGAAATAACTCTATCTCCAGGTTTGAAAGAGTTCACTCCAGGACCGACTTCGATAACCTCCCCGGTGACATCAACAACTGTTTCACAGGCAAGTTGTCTTATTAATTACCTCATGAAATGATCTTCGCTCTGAAAGTAGATAAATTCAAAATGTGAATATATTAGATTTTCGAAGAGTTTACCAGGTATGAATGGGAATTTTGGAGGCATGAATGGCCTTAACATGCCTTTCTGGATTTTCCAATCAATTGGATTAATAGCTACTGCATCAAGCTTCAGCAAGATTTCGTATTTCTTCGGTGAAGGAATCGGAACCGAAACATGCTGCATTAATCATTAATTCAAACAAGGATCATTCAATTTTTCTATGAATGATATTGAACTTCATGAGATGAACCCATCAAGAAACAAGAGTGAATAATACATGTTCTTTTTCTGAGATTGTGAAGAGTAAAATGTCATTCCAATTCTCCCAAGATGACAAATTTAGCATAAAGATCACTAGAACAATGCATGAACTTCCATATATTTAAGCATATATTTTATTTTTTTTTTTTTTCTTTTTTGAATAAAAGTGGATAAACGTAAAAAAAAAAAAAAGTTGCATAAGCAACTTGATGAACTAAAATTGAAACACGCTCTTTACTTGGTTGTACTGTCTTTCTTTTAATAAAATTGTGATTTATCTACTTTTATCAAAAAAAAATTAAAATTGAAGAAATTACTTCATTTGAGACCATTGAACCAAAATCCCCCCTCCTTCCTTTTAAAAAAAATTAATTTTCATCCATAAAGTGTGTTTTGATTGAGCAATTGAAGAAAAAATTCTCCATTTCCCCAAAATCCAGCAAGTTATCAAAATTCATCAAATTTCAAAGAAATTGAAACCTAATAACATTGAAGCCATCTCAGGAAACAAGAAACTCAATCTGAGATCACATATCTCACACACAATAAGCAATCACAACATCACAAAATTCTCATAAGATTTCAATCAAAGTTTACATTTTTTTTTATTCCAAACAAAAGTTAAAAAAAAAAAAAAAAGTAAACCTTGAGACCATCGGCTCCAGCACCATAGCCATCGTACTGGACGGCGAGCATGGTCTTGCCGGCCATGGAGGGTCAGTGAGTAGAAAATACGAGATATTTCCAAAGGCAAAACGGGGAAAATCGGAGGAAAAGTTGCGTTTCTTGGACTCGCAGGTTATTTGGTGGTCTAGTGGTGGTCTTGGTTTTATGCTTTGAAAATCTCACGGTGCGTCACTCAAAAACCAGTAGTTGAAATAGTGAAAGGACTAAAATACCCTTTTTGGCTTTGTTATCTTCTTATCATGCACTCGAATTTCTTTCCAAAGACGCCCGCCGCACTTGATTGCCCCTCTTGGATCAAGTCAGTCTTTCTCACTGTTTTTGGGTCACTTGCGTAACTAAGTGAACTTATCATCCAAAATACGAAATACGAAAGTTGGATAAAAAACAACTTGAAAAAAACAAGCTCTTTATTCATATGAACTCTTCTTAGTTTTTACACACTCCTATCTCACAATTGTCCTTCTGTGACTCTCAAAACAAACCCTTAAAAGAATATTTATAGAATGTCACCTCTTCAATGAACCGCGGAGATCAATTTGATCCGATAGTTACAAATAACTCTCTAAAAAATTACATACAATTTTACACAACTTCACAAAAAAATATTTAAATCTCCACAAAGTCCTAGAGATTTCTATCTCATTTTAAAGACTTGTGGAGAAGATTCTAGAAAGACCCACATACTTTCATAGTTTACATGATACTAATTTATATTACAATATTTAATTTATGTAAGTATCGGAGAATACCTCCCTTCTTTTTAGTCATGATGGGATTTTCTGATTCTTGGCCAGCTGTACTTTGCTCTTATCGTGTTGGGCCTGACATTCTGTCATTCTATTTTTTAGTGGTGTGTGTTTTTTCTTTTTAAAAAAATATTTCGCTCTGATTTTTATTTTATTTTAAGAATTTTTAATAAAATTATTTTTAATCGTATTTTTGCAATAAATTTGATTTAGCATAATAACCAGTGAAATCATATTGAAAATAATAGATGATACTTTGACGAACTGGTAAACCAACAAAAAAAAAAGTTTAGAAAAAAAAAATAAATTAAAACTAATTATGAGGTCACGCTCAATACCCAAAACCAATTTTTTGAAACTGTAAAACTTCATAAAATTATTTTATCTAAGTGCAAATTACATGCAGTCTCCATTGTCACAAACATGTCTACTCCATCAAGTCTTTCTTAAATAATACCTAAATTATTACACCTTTCATGCGGAACAAAACTTACCAATAAGAAATCCAGGGACCGCGTGTTTGCATAAATAAATGCATATTTGTTTATGAGGTATTATTTTATAGGCAACATGATATTATATTCTCATATTACAATCATGAACATTAATTATATAAAACTTATTTAATTTACATATATACATTTCCTTTTCATGTAAAAGTTATTATAAATTAAATTACGTACATAATAAAAGCAAAGTCCAACACACAAAATAAAATAACAACGAGAATATAAAAGACAAAGAATGATACTCAATTATTTTAATTTTATTCAAAACATCACTCAATGAAGTTTTTTTTTATTGATAATAATAATATTATTTATTATCATTATTATTTTTTATCCAACTTTTGGGAGAGTAGTAATAATGCCATTAGGAATAGAGTCTACAACAAGGTAAATACGGTTGCAACAAGTTGGGGCATTTGGTGGAATTTGAGTGACAACATCAACTAGGGTGACAACTGTGTTTTCTTTGCTAATTACTTGCACTGCATCTTGTACTCTAGTTCCCACCAACTCCGGCCACGCTTGTTTTCCTGCATTTTTGAATTATTTCATTTATAAATAATAATAATTATTATAATAACAATAAATCATATTAGAAGATAATATAAGTTTTTTTTTTCATGATTTTAATTTTTTTTATAAAGTGGACAAATCATATCATGTGTGTGGACAAACATGAAATTAATATCTTAATATACATATGTTCTCATTTTGTATAAGCTGAGATTCAAACATGTCTCCTAAATAAAGACATGAACACTCTATACGGGAGACTGATGCTAATAGATCAAAAAAAGCATGGACAAAAATTCTTTAAAATAAAAAAATATTGTTAATATAAAATAAGAAAAATTAAATTTAAGCAATTATAAATAACGTTACAATTTTTTTCTAAGTACTAAAAATATTAGTTTGCCAACAACGTATTGATCTATTAGCACTGAGTCCCTTATATATAAAGAGTGTTTGTGTCATTGCCAAGAAGGTGGATTCAAACCTTAACTCACGTAAGTGAGGACATATGTGTGTTGAGATATTAATTTCACGTTTGTTCAAACCCCTCCATATTTTGTAAAAAAATATTCATTTGAATTCTATATAAATGTATAAAAAAAATGAAATAGCTTGTTAGCTTAAAAAAACAAATTAAGAAATAATTGGGAAAATAAGAAGAACCAAGTTGAGGATCATACCTTGGCAAGGAGGGGGTACACAACTTGTCATTTTTCTTTTTGTTTTTTGTTTTCTTCTTTTTGTGAGTTTGAGGAGGAAATGGAATTAGTTTTGGTTTTTTTGAACTTATTGTCTAGAGGTATATATAATGAAATTGAGGCCTTAATTTAGTAATCTCCATTAAGTGACATTAATAATTTATTAGGAATGGAATATATGATGAAATTAGATGCTATTTGGAAGGGATATTGGTCATTAAATTTATTAAAATTAGTAATATTTAAGTATGAAATTATCATGGAATTTACTGCCCTTGATTTGAAATATTTTACATTAATTAACATTATATATACATTAAATTTTCTAAAATTAGTAAGATTTAAGTATGAAATTTTCATGGAATTTACTGCCCTTGGTTTGAAATATTTTACATTAATTAACATTATATATATATATATATATATCAAATTTACACTGCCTCTATTTTTTTTAAAACACTTTTTTGCTTGAAAATATTTTTTTTTTAGAATTTGTATATATACATATACATATAATACATACATATTTTAAAAACAAAATTTTTAATTGTTTTTCTCTCATGTTTTCCGTGTGCCACTAAAATAATATTTCTGAAAAGAGTTGCTTCTAGCGAACAGTAAGATGAAGTTTGTTTTAGATTAATACATTGTAAAATAAGTTTTAAATTTGTTAATTTTGATTCAAATCTAGTTTACAAGAAGAGCTCCACTATGGTTTACTGTAGTTTTGCTTTGGAAATGACCACTATTTTTCTCATTTTGTTTTACTCTGAAAAATTATTGTAGAATTAAATTAAATGAAAAATTCACCACGCCACATGAAGCATACAAAAATAATAATACTAATGATAATAATAAAATGAGGGATGACGCTCAATTATTTTTGGAAAAGCTATTTATAAGTTTTTTAAGTATTTTTCAATTTTCTCAATCAGCGGTTATGATAATTTTTCACTTCCTTATTTTAGAAATTGTTTTTAATCTTTATTATCATACTAATTTTTTACCATACTAAAAATAACCCTACTCCACCGGGGCCGTAGTACACTCTCCTCGCTCATTGACTGAGAGGTTTATAGGGCGCACTCACGAGTTCACCATCCTTCTTCCCCATCAACACCAAGTCCACAGCTAGTGAATTAAGATAGCGGTAATATGGTAATTTTACATAAATTTAGATTTAATAATAAATAATTTGATAAACAAACACTTAAATAATAAAAAAATTTGATTTTTATTTTTAGAATTAGAATAATTGAGGGAGATCTCTATATTTATTAGATACTCAAAAAGTCTCATAATAATTTGTGTGTTTTTATCCCGACTATAGGAACACCAACAACATGTCGATACTCACTCGGAAAACAATAAAGATACGATTGCAACATGTCTGAGTCCCCAACGGAATTTTAGCAACAACCTGGAGATCAGTAATATTAGGGTTCTCTCTAGGGATTATTTGGAGAGCAACCTCAACTTTTCCTCCTGCAAGCTCATCCCATCTTTGTTTTCCTGTTTCATTTCATTAATCAACAGTAATCTTTACATAATTTAATCATTTATGATTATTTTTTTCTTATTTAATTATATATATCAAAATTATTAATATATATATATAATTTTAAATATGAAAAATATGGGGTAGTGAAAGTTTGAAAGTAAAAATAGAGAGCATTGCAGTAATGAGACAAGCGGTATACTAAGCCTCCCATGTAGAAGTTCGGAGTTGATTCTCATCTAAAATACTATTGAGAATTTAATGTGTGTAGTGGATTATCCGTGATCGTGCATGTATGTGTATATATAATTGAGTTATTTTTAGTAAAAAGTAAAAATTAAGTGGGTTTCACTGCAAATTTTTCTTAGAAAAAGAAAATTTTCAGAGTGCACATTAAAAAAAATGCTAGTGTTTTTTGGGGACCATAATTAATTATTTTCATTTTTTTAAAAAAAAGTGGGAGACAACAAGCGCAAATGATAGGGCAAAACCATAAATCTTACCTTGACAAGGGTTGAGGAACACAGTTTGACATGGATGAAATAGAACTAGTTTTGTTGTGAAAATTGAGTGTGAATTTGTAGAGTGAGACTCTGAGAGAGATGGGGAGGTAGGTGTGATATATATTGAAATTGATGTGTGAATTCAATTAATGTAACAAACTAAATGAAATTAAATTGTTTAAGTGTGGATTTGACTAGTACATAATGGCTTTTCAATTCTATTTTAATGTAAAGCAATTAATACCAGGAAGGTTTATGGAAGTTTGGGGTAATTGATATGATATTTTCAGAGATTAATTCATTGCCTTTTTAGCCTAAATAACATAGAATGTAACACCATGTAATTTTATTAAATATTATAGACTAATTTTATATTTCTAGAAGACCGAATGAAAAATATATATGAGAAATACGAATAAAATGTGAAATATCTCTTTTTGAAGTTTTATAAGGTAATGAGTACTTTTAGAATTCAAGTTTGATTTAGTTTTATGGAATATTCATTGAGAGAAGCTTATCCATGGGAGGCATATATAGCAATTTGAGAAATTAGCAAATGAGTAAAGGATTATATGCATGTAAGAAAAATGAGAAAAATCAAATAAATTTGTAATCCAAATTAGAATATCAAAAATTTGCTCAATATAAAAGCATAATAAAATTTTTAAAAAGTTATTAGACGCTGTTTTAGAGTGAGGTTTTGTTTTTAAATAATTATGAATAAAATATTTTCTGATTAAGCTTTTTATTTTTGTTTTATAGCATTTTTATTAATAAACACAAAAGATAATTGAAAAGAAATTGCTCATAGCAAAGCTAATGGTGATTGTAAAAGGATAATATTGATTAGCAAAGTGTTTTCGAAGGTGCTTTAAACCAGAGAAAAATTGTTAATATGGAGATTTAAAAAAATATTATAATTTATAACTGAAAGATGGTGAAATTCAGTGTGTTTTACATGATTTGTTAAATCATGAGAGATTTTAAAATTGTTAAATGATGTGCATGGCTGTTTATTGGCGTGATTTGACACTGGACCAGGTGACATGCGCGAGGGTAGTGACGTAGTCCAATGGTGTGGCGGCGTGAGTGACATGAGGACTTTGGGTCACAATGACGTCTTGAGATCTTGATGGAGTGTTTTAGTAAGTCTATAACATGGAGTAGATTTCTTGAAGATTGGTGATGGTGTCTTAAAGATCTTGGTTGGAGTTATTTTTGCAGTGTTACATTTGAAGACAAGATCATATAAGACCATATTTAGAGTTGTGATTGAAGACTATGGTGGAGCTTAATTTGGGGAAGGAATATGTTGGTGTTGAATGATTATTGGAGATGTGATTTGAAGGATCCTTGATGAGGATTGATTGGAAGTCTATTAACGGCGGGTTTGAGGATGAACTTGGGTGAATTGAGATCAGTTTGGAGAATCTTTGAAGTCGAATGGTGTTAGGAGAGTTTGGTAGGTTTTATGGAAGGCGGTTGGGGGTCGCTTGCGAGGGTGCGTGTGGGGCGGGGGTAGGTTTGTTTTTGAGTCGGTCGGGATCGGGAGTTTGGTGGGTTCTGATTAGGCATGGTAGGGTTGATGGGTCTTGAGGTGGTCATGGGGTGTGGAGTCTCGTTGATGTGGTAGTGTTGCAACTTATGTTCTGGGGGGTTTGGAGAGTAATTCTGTGGTTTTAAATTAGTAGCGGAGATTAAAGATTTGTGTGTTTATATTTGGGGCGTTGAGGGTCTATATGAGGCTACTTGCTCGTGGATTGGGTGTGAATTTGGTGACTCTTGGGAACTCTTGGAGGAGAGTGTGTGAGCAGGGGACAGTGTGGAGGGGTGGTGTTGTTGTTGTTGGTGGGTGGGTGACAG